>NW_025861612.1:112043-157122 GCF_002878395.1 Capsicum annuum
GGTGACTTTAAAAGTGAATTTTTGTTTAGAAGGTGATGTTGTTGGTTACTTTATTTGTCAAAAATGCTTAAGTGCCGGTGACTTTAATAGTGAATTAGTGTTTAGAAGGTGATGTTGTTGGTGACTTTATTTGTTGAAAATGCTTAAGTTTTGGTGACTTTAATAGTGGATTAGTGTTTAGGAGGTGATGTGGTTGGTGACTTTATTAGTTTAAAATGGTTAAGTTTTGGTGACTTTAAAAGTGAACAGGTGATGTTGTTGGTGACTTTATTTGTTTAAAATGCTTAAGTTTTGGTGACTTTAATTGTGAATTAGTGTTTAGGAGGTGATGTGGTTGGTGACTTTATTAGTTGAAAATGTTTAGGTTTTGGTGACGTTAAAAGTGAACTTTTGTTTAGAAGGTGATGTTGTTGGTTACTTTATTTGTTGAAAATGCTTAAGTGCCGGTGACTTTAATAGTGAATTAGTGTTTAGAAGTTAGTTTCATTGGTGCCTTTGTTAGTTGAAAAAGATTAAGTATTGGTGACTTTAAAATTGAATTTTTGTTTAGAAGGTGATGTTATTGGTGACTTTATTTATTGAAAATGCTTGATCTAATTAGTTGAATCTAATTGATTGTGGAGATGGAACATGATTATAGCTGGATATATCACCGGAACAATGATAATAGAATGGGTATTAAGGAGGAATTTTCTGAGGGTGTCAAAAGATTTATTGAACATGCTAAGACACTTGATCTTTGGACACATTTTCAGGTAATTCATTGTCCTTGTGTTTAATGTGATGGTATAAATCTTGTAAGTGAAGAAGATGTAAAGGAACATCTTTATAGAAAGGGATTTCATTAGGACTTTTTAAGAATGGTTGGTATTCATGGTGATGTTGTGCAAAATAACTCTATTGTTGGAGAAAGTAGAGGTCTGCAGGGCATAATGAATATCAAGATACTAGGATGACAAAAATGGTGCACGATGCTTTTAGGATGCAACACGGGGTTGACTTTTGAGAAAATGTTGAAGATGTTCCTAATAGTGAAGCGGGTAAGTTCTACGAAGAATTGCATGCTGCTAGTCATCCTTTTTTTACTGGTGTTCGTACTCTCGTTTGTCTATTGTTGTTAGATTATTATGTATTAAATCTGGCTGGAATATTGCGGAAGAGGAAATGAACTTAATTATATACTTTATTAAAGAGTTAGTTAACCCTAGCTTGGAGGTTCCTGATTCTTTCGATAAGGAAAAAAGATTGGTGTCAAAGTTAGTTCTCTCCTCGGTTAGAATTGATTGTTGTGAAAATGGTTGCATGTTATCTTTAAGGGAGATGCTAACCTAGAGTTCTATAAGTTTTGTCTTCACCCTCGATATAAGCGTGGTTCTACAGGAAATCAAATTGCTATTAAGGCGATGCATTATTTACCTCTTATACCAAGGTTGAAGAGGTTGTATGCTTCAAACAGCTCAGCTCCTCATATGAGATGGCATAGTGAAAATAAAAAGCCCACTAGTGTTATGTGTCATCCATCTGATGGAGAGGCTTGGAAGAATTTTAATGCAACTTATCCAGATTTTGCAGCTGAGCCACGAAACATTCGATTGGGATTATGTGCGGATGGGTTCTTCCCTTTTTCAGATGGTGGTGCGTCATATTCATGTTGGCTTGTATTTATCACTCCTTATAATCTTTCTCCTGAAATGTTGATGACTAGTCCCTATATATTTTTTAATTGTGTTATTCCTGGCCCGCATAATCCAAAAAGCGGAATAGATGTGTACTTGCAACCTTTGATAGATGGACTTCAAATTTTATGACATAAGGGGGTTGAAACTTGGGACATCTCTCTTAAACAGAATTTCAATTTGTGTGCTTATCTAATGTGGACTATTAATGATTTTCCTGCTTATGGAATGTTATCGGGGTGGGTGACCACTGGAAAGCTGGCTTGTCTATACTGCATGGAAAAAACAAAATCTTTCACATTGAGACATGGCAGGAAAAATTCATGGTTTGATTGTCATCGTTCGTTCTTGCCACCTGTTCATGAATTTAGGAGACTCAAGAATGTCTTTGGAAGGAATAGAAGGGAACATGATGGTCCACCTCTAATGTTGTCTGGTCATGACATCTAGGAAATAGTTTAGGATTTGCCTAAAGCCAGCGAGAAACGATTGTACAGGCTTGATGGATATGATGTTTCGCATAACTGGACTAAGAAAAGTTTTTTTAGGGAGTTAGAATAATGGCCAGATAACTTAGAAATAAAATTGATGCCATGCATACTGAGAAGAACTACTTTGACAACTTTTTCAACACAGTTATGGATGTCATCGGCAAAACAAAGGATAATCCTAAGGCCAGACTTGACTTACCAGAATATTGCAACTGCAGAGAATGTCTGGGTTGCAACCGCAAATACTCATCTGAGAAAGAAAAAGAACCCGACTGATGAAGATGTCTGGGTTGAACCTCATGCAAAAGATGTCCATGTAAGAAACAAATTTTGAATTTATAAATCTTTTTCTCAAAGTTGATATTATTCAATCATAACTACTTTAGTTTTTTTTTTACTGTTAGTATTAACTTTACTTTGAATATAGGACAAATTTACGCGTCTTGTTGGTGAGTATCGCAGTAGTCAGCATCCTGAAAGTCAGGGTGACTCAATACCCCCGCATGTATGGAATGAGTTATGGAAAATAGAGGGATCGGGTCCTGCAAATAGAGGCTATTTCTACGGATGCCACACAGAAATTTTTGGTGATTATATTAGGTGTTCGTCTGGCCCTGCATACTCTAGCTCTTCGGTTGATACAGAAACTATTATAAGACTACAAAATATGGTTTCTCAACTCATTGAAGAGCTTGCTGAACAGAGAGAGAGGTATGCTGAACAGAGTGTGAGGCAAAAGAAGAAGGAGGAGGCAACAACATCACAAATCAGGATACTGCAGCAGCAGTTCAGTTCTTTTGTTCAGACTGGGGGTTATTCCTCCATGTCCTGGTGATGCAGTTCGGGCTGCAAAAGGTCTAGGCCCCCTGGATGATTTCAGCACGGATGATAATATGGAAGACGAGGACGAATTCGATGATGATGAAAGTTAGTTTTTTATTTTTGTACGTCTTTTACTTTAAATTTAGACATTTTGTTGTTTGAAACTATTGTTGTAGTTTTTTCGTACTCACCTTTGTTGGACATTTTGTATGTGTTGTACACTTATGAAAATTTTCATTTGGTTTTTTCTTGTTGTTGTTGTTGTATTTTCATTTTGGATACTGCTGTATATTGTTGTTGTTGCATGCTGTATTTGGGTTTTGTAATTTTTTTTTTAAATTCCCTGAAAAACCGACCACAAATGATCGGTTTTTCCATATTTTTTACAAAAAATCGGTTTTAATAAAATTAATTTATTAATTTAAAATCGACCACATGTGGTCATTTTTTTTTCCCTAAAAATATTTTTTCAATTAAAATAAAATAATAATGTATTTTTAAAATAAATATATATTTTTAAAAAAAATTGACCACTTGTGATCGGTTTTTAAAAAACAACCACTACTTTTTCGACCACAAATTTTGGTCATTTTTTTTGTCAAAAATTGGGGAAAACCGACCACTTGTGGTCGGTTTTTGTGGTCGATTTTCCTCTTTTTTTTAGTAGTGAATTATCGGTCCATAACAATTTTTACATGGAAATTATAATTAGCTGAAAAATAAAACATGCATAAACTTTACTCACGTTGGATGCTAATGATTGGCTGAGTCAGCCATTAAACGTCTCTTGTTCCATGGCACAATAAGCCGTTAAACGATTCTTGTTTCATTAGTAGATGAAAACCTGAAAATTGAATCAAAGTTATTAGGACAAAATTGATGAATAAGATGTAATAAACATAAAGTAAACCATCACACAAAGCATACTAACCACAAAATACTTCAAAAATGAACTTATATTGATGTTATAAAAGCAACTCCAAAGTGTAAAGAAAAATAACTAAATTTAAAAAAGGCCTCATGCTACAAATAAATAAAAATGATTCACGAATAAAAGAAAAAAGAAAATTGACTTTGTACTCCTATATTCCCACCGAGTAGGGAACTTTTGTTCCAAAAATAGTTGTAGTAGACTCATCAACCAATAAGGAGATAATTAATATATTAGCAAATGTATATAATTTAATATTTAATATCATAGAAATGATTTTTTAAAAAGTGAAAAGACGATTTTATTTAAAACGGAGTCTTTTAATAAAAGAGTAAAAAGTTCAAAACTGTCACGACCCGAGACTACCCCTAGTCGTAACACAGTAGTTGGAACGACAAGTGATCCCAAGCTAACCCATGAACTGGCATACTACTTGAGCAACTGATTTAAATTGTATAAAACTAAAGTTATTGAGCGGAAACGCACACTACTTGAGCAACTGATTTAAATTGTATAAAAGCTAAAGTTGTTGAGTGAAAACATGATCATAAAGAAATCTGAATAAGTATAATACAGATACAACTAAAATTGTATCTCTAATTTGATTTCTATAATCAATAACCATCCTACTTTTTGCTCTTTTTTGTTCACTATGTTTATTTACTATAAATGCTGGGCTATTATGTTTACTATTACTTTTTTGTATATATTGTTTTTCTAATAATTCTTTGCATTTTAAATTCTTTTAAATCATCAAAATTATATGTTAATGGTTTCTGGGTTATTATGCTATTTTTATCTATTAATTCAATTTTTATAGTGGTTTTATGTTTGTCTCATCCTTTTAATGGATCTTCACTATATAATTGTTCTAATTTTTTCTTAATTATTTTTATCTTATTTATTGAAAATATATTTATTTCCTTTTTATTTATTGAAAATACGACCAGTTCTATTGTATCTTCAGTATTTTTTATATTTTCTAATTTTGTGCAATTTTTTCACTTCCTTTTATCCAATCAGTTTCCTTTCTTATTTTATTAATAACTCTTTTTGCTCTTACTTTCTGTTTACATGGTATTGTAAACCACCAATCTGTTCTAGTTATTATATGTGGATATAATTTATCTAAAAACGGCATTCCTAAGAGTATATCTTTTGATGTTAGCTCATAATTATAGATTTCTTCTATTGTTAATATTTTATCTCATACTTGTGTTTTTACATTCTTAGCTTTATAAGTAATTAAACTTCCTTCGTTATTAAATCCTTTAACTATTATTGGTGTTTTTAATTTATCCCATTTACTTTCTGGTAAATAATTCTATCTACATAAATTAGCTTCTGCTCCTGTATCTATCATAGGCGTATAATACCTACTATAATATCCTTCTACTACTATCTTCATTAATACATATATTTTCATATCATGTTAGAGCTCTTCTTAGGAATAATCTTTCCTTATTATATGTTTAGATAATTGTGTATGTTCTATATTGTATGGTTTTACTTGTTCTAACCATTTAATTCCTAATATTATATCTGCTTTTTGCATTTCTTCCTTTATTTCAAATTCTATTTACATTTTTCTAACTCCTATTATTATTATTATTATTTCTGCTATATTTTTAGTGTTTATTAAGCTTCTTGGTAGATCTGGGCATATATTATTATCAGATTTTATTTCCTCATTTTTTACTAGATATTTTGCTATATAATTTTCTTCTTGTCCTGTATTTAAGAGTATTAAATATTCTTTTTCGTTTATTGTTCCTGTTATGTAATATTGATTTAAATTAACTATTGAACTTATTTTATAACTTGTTCTTTTTGATGAATTTGATGATTTTGGTTTTTCATAAGCTATTCTTTTTGTTGTACTTATTCTATCATTTATTATTTCTAAATCTTCTTCTATGTCTATATTTTTGTAACTATAATCATTATTATCAATTGTTTTTACGAATTGTTCAAAAGGACTTTCTATTTGTATTTTATTAATTTTATTTTTTCCCGTTATTTTATGTTTTGTTGTTAATACATATAGATTTTTACATCTTGCTGTAAATATTTTACTTCCTAGGGTTAGTTCTATTCCTGATATTTTCCAATATAATACTAATGATTTATCTATATTTTTATCTGTTATTGCTACTGAATAATTTGCATTTACTATAAATTTAAATTTTTGGTATATTAAATTTCCTTTAATCGCTGTTATTATGCTTTTTTCTATAGGTCTTATAATCCTATCATCTGATAAATATAATTCTATTGGTGTATCTATTCCTTCTCTAAAACATGCTTTTATTAATATCTCTGTACCTCCAAGGTGTACATATTTTATTGGGTCTCCTCTACTTTTTATATTATTTATTTCTTTATTAATTAACCTTTTTGTTACTAGTGGTATACTAGCTTTACCTCTTGCATATCTGCAGTCAATTACATGTTTCTTTTGACTTACTACGTAATATTCTTCCTTTTTCCTAGTAAATATATTTTTTATTGTTGTATTTTAAATATTTTTTTTACACTTAAGTCTAACTCTTTTCCTTTTATTTCATCAAATACATTGTTATCAAATATTATTTTTTGATCTGTTCCTTCGGCATTTAAATATTCTTCTTTTGTTATTATTTTTATATCTTCTTCGGTCATTTGGTTTATTTGTATATCTTCTCCAGTCATTTAATTCGTATAATTCACTATCTATTTCATTATCTTCTATTTCATTATCTGTTTCATTCTCTGAAATTTCATATATACTATCTTCACTTTCTAATTCGTAATCTATATAATCTATCTGCATATATTCTGTATTTTCTATTTTTATTTCTGATATTTGTTTATTTTTTGGGTTTTCAGGTAATTTACAATTTCTAGCTAAATGTCCTAATTTTCTGCAATTATAAAAAGTACATTCCTTTATAGATTTCTTTTTCCTATATGGTCTTTTATGTTTATAATTTTTTACATAATATCTTTTTCTTGGTTTCTTATACTTATATTTTGATTTTTTGTATTTCTTCTATTTCTTATGTCTTTTTCTTTTCTTATAATATCTTTCTTCGCATCCAAATTGAGGTGCTATTTTATCTTTGCAACATGCTAAATTTCTTATTAATGCTTTTTCCATTTTTATTTCTTCTCTATATTTTTCACATAGGTTTCTATACCATTGTTGTAAAAATTTTATTTTTGCTCCTAGAGTATCTACTATTTTTGCTTCATCCCAACTTTTTATTATTTTTGAACTAAATGGTTCAGGTAATTTATTAAAATATAATTTTCTTATTTCTTTACTTTCTTCTGTATTATATGCTCCTTTATAATAATATTCTTTAAATGCGCAAGTATATTCATCTATGTAGCACATATTACATATTGTTAATTTTAACATTAAATTCCTATTTGTATCTTTTTCTTCATTTTGTTCTTCTTCTGTTGTTGTCATGCTGCTAAATTCGTCTTTTATAGCTATTTCATATTTTTTTAATAATTCTATAGGTGTTAATTTAGTTGTAGTTGTTGATGATGTTCCTTCTATAGGTTTATTAATTCTTAATATCTTCTTGCTATTTTCAGTTAAATTTGAAAACCATAATTTCATTGTTCCTATTAGTGTTCTTTCTATTTATTCTAGTGCATCTGTTACGTTTATATTATTATCTAATAATTGTTTTGTCATATATCCTATCCATAATTGTATTATTTTTTCTGTATATATTACACAATCTTAGTCTAAAAAGTTATAATTTTTATTAACTATTTGTTTTGGTGTCCATTTGTCATATTCATTCTTTAGATTATATCCTTTAAACTTATTCTTATAATATATAAGCTTTCTTATTTTTGATGTTCTAGGTATTATATTTTCATCTTCTTTTTTATCAAGAATGTTTATTTCCGTGTTTATATTTTCTAAGTTTTCTTCATTAATTACTTCTTGTTTTCCACTGATTCCTAATTTTTTTGTATTTGTTAAGATTTATGCATATATTTCACTATCTTCCGAATCATAATTATCTGTTTCTTCAACATCTATTGTATTAATTTCTAATTCCTTGGTTTCTATTTCTTTATTGTCTATTTCTAATTTTTCTTTAAATTGATTTATCTCATTTAGTAATTTTTGTTCTTTATCTTTTTCTTGTTTTTCTTTCTGTCTTTTTTCATACAGATCTTTTAGTATTTGTAGTTCTTTTTCTAATTCAGCAATCCTACTATTTTTAGTTTCTTCTATTTTTCATATTTCTTCTATAGTTTGTTATTTTATTTTTTCTATTTCTTTTTTTCTATCTATTTCTTCGTTTTCTTTTTCTATTCTCACCATAGCTGCCAATTTATCTTCTAATTTTAATTCTTCTTTTTCTAGCATTAGATATAAATGTTCACCTATTTTCTTATATCTTCTTCCTAGATTAGAAAATACTATTTTTATTTTTAATCCTTCGTGATTTTCATATATTTTTTTATCTATTATAAATTCTTCTTTATTCATTTTATTGTAAATAGTTCATGTTGATATATATATTCTAAACTATCTATTTGTGATTCTAAATTTGATATTTCATTTTTTTTGTGAATTTATTGAGTTTTTACTAACTCCGGCAAATATATTATAATGTAGTCTTTCTATTCTTATTTTTAATTCTTTACGTTTTTAGAAATAATTTGTTTTAATTCTTTGTATTTTTGTACTTTATTCATTTAAACCATATTTATAATATTTTGGTGGGTATCTAAATCGGATTTTATCATAATTAGGTGGTATGTGTCTCATTCTTCTAGATTTTAAATGGATTATTAATTTGCTTCAATACTAGATATTAAGGTAATTAGGTAGGCTAATCTTTGTGGGTTTTCTTTTGTTTTATTTAGACTTATATATTCTGAATAATTACTAATTAAAGATTCTTTAATTTTTCTAAAAGTTTCTCTGTTTTTAAATGGTCTTCTCATAATTAATCAATATAAATTAATCTCAAGTAAATCTAATCTAAATTTAAACATATATGCTACTTCCTTATTCTTTAAATAACTGGGCTCTGATATTATTTGTAGGGAGGTGCGGATTAGGCGCGGTGAGTTTACTAGATAATAAATACGTACGTATTTATTTATTTTTATATTATGTATTTTGTAAATATTATTGATTGGAATAATTTTCATTTTTATCTTCTTGACTTAAGATGTTTTATTAATTCATATTCTAGATTAGATATTATCGTAATTAAATTATCTAGTGTTTTGGGATCCTCGTTAGTATTATGTAACCTTTTGTATTCTAGGTATAAACTATGTAGTTGGGTTTCTATTTCTTTTAATGATTTATTCTTTTGGTAAGATGTATCCATTAATTTATGTAATTGTTAAATTCTTTGTAGTAATATTCATTAACTGTTTTTCTTCGTTCTTGTATTTTTTATTTTCATATATTTTATTAATATATTCAATTTTACTGATATTCATATTTTGGGGCTGATTAAATGGTAGTTGATTAAATGCTTTACTATAATTTTCATTAGTTTTTTCTCTAAGTTTTTGTAAATCTTCTATATTATTTTTAAGATATTTGAAATATTCTATATCTTTTGTTTTAAAGTATTCAATTAAATTTGTTTTTATAAGGTTTTCTGTTAATCTTATTTCTTCAATTTCTTGTTTCCAATATTTCAGATATTCATAGTTTATCATTTTAGTCTAAAGTAAATGTACAATAATCTATTCTATTTGTACTATATTTAATATCTTGTTTGAGGTTATTTATGCTACTAACTATTTCTTCTTGTTCTCTTTTTAATGAATTTTTTAAACTATCTAAACTTTTATCTTTGCTATTTTCTAGATTTTTTAGGGTTTCGTTTATCCATTTTATTTTTTCTATTAGATTTTCCATTATTTTTCTAATTTGTTTTCTATAATTAATTTCTTTATGTAGGTCTTCTTGGTTTGCTCTTAACTTTCTTAATATATCTTGACATTTTTAGTCTGTATAATATCCATCTGAATCTAAATAATATTGTTGTTCATAATATATGTGTAAGTTTTCTATACTGTTTAATAATTCTTCGTCTTCATAATCTTGTAATTTTTCCCATATTATTTTCTTTATGTCCATAATTTCTATATCTCTAAGTATATATAAAACAAGTATTTTAATATCTTCTATCATTTAGGCTTGATTAAATGCTTTTTCATAATATTTTTCAGTTGTTTGTTTTAGGCTAAGTAGTTCTTGCATATTTTCATTAAGGAATTCTATATATTTTACATCTTTAGTTTTCATGTATTTGTCTAAATTTGCTTTTATTTGTTTTTCTACTAATTGTATGTTTCTCATATCTTTTTCCAAAATTCTAAATATACATAATTTATCATAGTTAGTGTGGGGGTTTGGCATGTAAGTATTTATAAGAGTAGTTCGGTAGGTGTGGTATATACTTAATTCTAGTCATAAAATATCTATCAAATATTTTTTCCAATATGATTTTTCTTATATCCACTATTTCTATATCCTTAAGTACATATAAAATGAGTATTGTAAATTTATCTACCATTTCGTCAGATAAATAATTATCCATTTTTCATAAAAATTTTATTTTCAAAATATTCCCTTCAATCATGCACATAACAAAATATGATCACTTTAGATTGCTATATACTAGATTATTCTTAAATAACATATTTTTCGGTCACTATTAGCATGGTAATCTGGATACTTTTCCCTTAAACAGTGCCTCTACTTTGGTTACTCCCCTATCACAGCTTTCTTGCCTCACCGGTTTCACCTTTAGGATGGCATAGTTCTTAGGGATTTTTCTCCTTTTCCACTTTTCTAATAAACTTCTTAACATTCTATTTTTCGAATAATTCTACTATAAAGCAATTAACATGAACTTATTTTATCATAAATTGATTGTTAGGAATTTATGAATTTAGCTATTGTAGATTGATATTCTGGTATCTTTGTCCAATAACTCCTTTGCTCATTCCTGCAATTGTAGATTGATAAACGTTATGGATTTTACGGAGTGTTCCAACGTCTCTTTCTAGCTCTGGAATTTTAATATCTTCCGATCGACATAGCTCTGCACACTGCTGAGTTAGCTGATTTGTAGCTATTGACTTCAGTTTAACTTCATTAGTTAGCTGATTTGTAGCTATTGACTTCAGTTTAACTTCATTAGTCTTTAGCTTTTCTATTTCATTATCCATACTGTCCACTTTTATTGAAAGCGTAGTTAGGGTGTTGAATATCTTTTCTAGAGTATCTCTTCTATTATATCAGTCTGTGTAGCTTTGTCTTGCTATGTAATCTGCAATAACATTTTTGTTAGTACTAATTACTTCAATTATAAATGTGAAATTTAATATATTCAAGACTAGTCTCCGAATTTCTTTTGTTGTAACTGAATGTTGTATTTTCTTTGTTAGACACCAACGTACCTGTGTATTATCTGTTCGTACAATAAACTTGTTATATACAATATATGGCTCAAATGCTAATAAACATTTATATAATGAGCATAATTCTTTTCTATTTATTTCCCATTTTATTTTTGTTTCATTAAACATACCTGAGTAGTATCTACAATGGTGTTCTATTTTTTCTTCTTCATATCTATATTTAAGTACTCCTCCATAACTACATTCACTAGCATCTGCTTCTACTATATATATAAATTTTCTATTTTCATCTGGAAATTGTAATTTTGGTAATTCTTTACAAAGTATTTTTATTTTCTGAACGTGTTTTTTATCTTCTTCGTTATAATTATATTCTACATCCTTTTTTAATTTTTTTTGTAAGGGCTTTAGATTTTCTGCTAATTTTGGTATACATTCTCTTACTTGGTTTACTAATCCTAAAAATGATTGTAATTTCTTTTTTGTATCTAATTCTTCTTTTGAATTTATTATTTTTTGTACTATATGTTGTTGCATTTTTACTCCACTTTTATCTATTTGTATTCCTAAAAATTTTATCTGATTTTTCATAATTTCAGCTTTCTTTACACTTAAACTTATTCTCGATTTTTCTATTATATCCGTAAATTGTTCTAATAATTTTAAATGTTCTTCTTTGGTCTTTGTGTATAATAGTATATCATCTATGTACACTATAAAATTAGGTAGTTGTTTAAAATAACTATCCATAAAATGTTGATATCTACCTAGTGCATTTTTATATCCAAATGGTAGTACATTTCATTCATAAAATCCTTGTGGTACCGTAAATGCGGTTAATTCCTTAGATTCTTCTTCTAACTTTAAATGGTGAAATCTTGATTTACAATCAAATTTACTAAAATAATTATATCCTTGTAGTACTTCTGGAATGTACTAAGTAAGTGGGGGTGAATACAATAAGTAAAACTGATTTCATACAAACTCTCAAAACATGCATGCTAAGTGCAAGTAGACTAGCCAAGAGACTGAAATAAAATTAAAAGTTGAAGTATCTTAAAACATAAGTAACAAACATAATCTGATAAGCTGGTGAATCACTACACATAGTTTCTTAAAATATTTACTTTTGTAGAATACGTAGAACTGAAGATGGAAAGCGGTAAAACATGAATATTATATATAAATCTCATGTAAAGTTGTACATGCTGTAAAATTGAATTGAGGATCATGTATGGGTACTAAGCTTGAAAAACATGAACATGTAAAACTGATAATGCAATACTAAGTATAGCATGTACTGACATAATCTGAATAATATGAACAATCTGTAAAACTGACTAAATAATTACTGAAATCTGTCTACTTGGTCAAGCGAACCTAAAATTGTATAGACTGAGTACTGACTGAAACTGTGGGAGCTATCATGTAACTGACATGCCCCAATCTAAGCTAATTGGGGTTCAACTTATAACCCCAGTTGGAAGGGTGTAAGTACCTTGCCACGGGTACTAACACATGGCTGTGTGGATCCACTAAACTATTGTCCCGAAGGACTAAGGAGTCACCCTTTACTGGCAGGTGCTCTCATTAGATATGTGTCAACCCTTAACTGGCAGATAAACATCTCAAACCTATGCTGGCTACGTAGTTCTATAACTCAGGGATTGCTACTAAGGGTCATACCCTCTAATGGCAGGTAAGCCCCCATCCCTGAATTTGCTCGGTGCTAAATCCTACTCTCAACTGAACTAACACAGAATATAATTGATACATGCACTGATAACTGATTTGCTCATATAAGGTATTCTGAAAAATACAGTGCATGTATAATCTGCAGTAACCATGACCATGTAAACTGAAGTATTTAACATGAAATAATATTGGTGAGTTCATTGTAAAAATTATGATCTAAATATGGTGATGAAATCATGATTCTGACTGACTTGTTACTTGAAAATAGAAATCATGTAAAACACATAGGTATCGGGTGTTCATAATCCGCCACCACTGAAGTACCATAAAATATGATAACAAAGCTTTAAAACTGTAGTAAGGAATAATGGTTCAAAGACCCAAAACATAAATGTTTTCCCAAATAAGTGAGAAGCATGAACTTTAACATGAGAATGTATTAATCGTGAGAAAACAACATCTTTACATAGTTTAATTCTTAACTTGAGAATTTAACATGAAATAAGTTGAACATGACATGGAAATTAAAATTTGAAAACATGACATATCTTAATTCATATGGAAACACAGGTAAACATGACTTGTATTTGTGCTAATAGGAAATTCATGGATTATTTCATGAGTTTCATGGAGGATTTCATAAAATAGGAATAGATTCATACTTTTAAATAAAGATAGGGTTTTGGAGCTCAATAGGTGAAAGGGACCCATTGATGAATACCTCACATACCTTAATTAAATGAATTCTTGAAGAAGATTGAAATTGAAACTTGCATCCTTCAATTCTTGAGGAAGAAACCTTAAATTTCTTGTTCTTGGGAAGAGAGGCTTGAATTTTGGGTGGAGAACCCTAATATTGATGTTCATCATATTCATGAATTTGAATCTTGGGGCTTGAAAGATGGATTTTGGGTGAGGAACCCTAATCTTGATGTTCTTGATATTCTTGAATTTGAATCTTGAGACTTGGGAGATGATCTTGAAGAAGAAACCCTATATTGTTGTTCTTGAGTATAGAAGAGGAAGTAGCACGTTAAGTATTTAAGAATTAGGGAAAAATATGCTTAATTGAGGGTTATAAGTCGTAGGGGTAGAGTTTGTGGCAAGGAAAGGATCAAAATACCCCAAGAGAAACTAAATAAAATTATTGGATTTTTCAGTTGATGACTTAATTGATAGCTTGTGAACTAGTTGATGGCTTATCAACTAACTCATCAACCCATAGATGGACTTGAACTCTTTGTTGTTTTAGGATCACGATAAGGTTGACAGCTCATCACTTGATTGATGGCTTGTCAACTTAAGTCATTAGTTTGTAGATGGACATGAACTCTTGTTGTTTTAGGTTGATGATGAGGTTGACAGCTCGTCACTTAGTTGACGGCTTTTCAACCTAAGTCATCACCTTGTTAGCAATGGACATGCTGAGGAAAAACTGATCATAACTTTCCACTCCGCTATTAGATTAAGGTGAAACTAGATGCATTAGAAAGAAGACTCAAAGATATTTCATTTGATATATAGTAAGACACTTGAATCGTTATATTCTAGGAGATACACTCATTTAAAGTTGACCCTAGTTGGATAATCCGTTAAAACTCTATTGATACAAGTTTTCTCAACTCAACTTTCCTCTAAGTGCTTCCTATGAACATGATTCACATCAAAAATATCTTATACACAAGGTAAATTATAATGACACGCATATTCACATGGAAATCATGGGACTAGAGTTTATACACATAGTAATGACGGTTCAAATTTTAGCGCAAAAATACGAGGTGTAACATTATCTCCCCCTTGGAATCATTCGCCCCCGAATGATATTGACTTAGCTGAAATACTAAGGAAAGGCTGAGATAAGGTATAGAACACTTACGAGTTGAATCATGACTTAATATCTGAATATGAAATAGATGCATGATGCATGAACTGAGCTGAATTCGTAATTTGCATGAATGCGAATATTTTACCTCATGGAATGGCCATACTCATGAAACTTTAGGTAGTAAGACTAGATGGAAAGTTAGAAAATAATAGGATCTTATTTATCTGAGTGCTAAACTGAATTGCTAGCTATACAGACTGAATCATACTGAAAGGTTATACCCAATTAGAGTCTTTCTTCACTACTCTTTCTAAGAAGTTATAATAACATTAGGGAGCAAAGAATCCTTGGCAAGATCTGATTAAGATATCTGAGTAAGGAATCTTAATATGGCTATAACTTTTGTAACAAGGAACATAGGCCTATGAAACATAAGTTGGGATAGAATCACCGTGTCTTAGGCAATGCAATTGTACTGCCCACTTTCAAGCTTAGCCACACTTATCAAATACTCTCTCAACTATACTTTTCCCCTTAAATACCATGCTCATCTGATGAAACTTATAATTCTCACATACTCATATGTAACCATTCCAACCAAAGTATGAGTTGAAGTACATACTCTCCCCATGTTCAAACCTAACTCAGAATCACAAGGTACTGCACATAACACCATAATACTAGTTTGAACCATGAATTCAATACCCCATGAGTTTTCACAATTTCTTATCTCAAGAATAATTCTTCTTAAAATTTCTACAACTAAATTCAACCTCTTACC
Organism: Capsicum annuum; assembly: GCF_002878395.1. Classification (NCBI taxonomy): domain Eukaryota; kingdom Viridiplantae; phylum Streptophyta; class Magnoliopsida; order Solanales; family Solanaceae; genus Capsicum; species Capsicum annuum. The sequence goes on from NW_025861612.1 coordinate 127,681, forward strand.
AGGAATTCACTAGCGCACAATGCACCCATCCACTTATATACCAACATGACATTCAAGCCTATCATTATAACTACATATAAACCTTTGGTCAATCAACCCCCTTTGGAACTTTACCATATTTTGTAAAACCTCTTGTCAATAACAACTTCCATAAATTATCACTAAGAAGACACACCTAGAATTCTCAGCTAATTATGACATATACACACCTAGAATTCTCAGCTAATTATGACATATACAAAAAGTTTAACCACAATCTTCCTTCAACCTTATAGACTTATATAAAACAGGCATGCAATAATCTTTCCTCAACAAGAAATATTTAATCTCTCCCATTAATCCATTGATCATAAATTTTTCATCACCACTATCTTAACATTAAGGATAGGTCACTGAAAGGTTAGAACATGAGATCCTGAAGCATGAAAGAATAGTACGCATAATGTGACACTTAAATGAGGCTTGAGGAATAGAGTATCAAAGGCATGAATTCATTAAATAGATCAAAACTGAGAACATAGATGACATAATATGGATTTTTTCTGCTTGTTAAGAGTGTAGCATGAGTATCGGGAACTGAGCATTCTGTAAAGAATAAGTACATGAGTCATGAGATGCATGACCGAAGTTTGTAGTTCATAAATTCATGAAATATGATTCATACTGCCGAGTGAACTGAAACTCTTTATACTAGAAACTGGAAGCGTATATGAATTTATGGAAAATGCATGAATATGATCTATGATCATGGAACTGACATGTAAGGCATGAGTAGATGTCATGATGACTGAAGTAGGAAACTTTGTACTGAGATAAGAATGGATTGGGCATCTTCCTCCCCTACTGGTATTCTATAATACACTGGCATCACTACTAGAATCTAAGAACTGGACTTGGTTTCTTATTCTAGAATCTCCCCCTTAGATTTAGGCCATTATGCTAAGTATGCAGATCCCTTTAATGAACTTTAAATTGAACTGCAACTACTTTACTCTAGGGTCCAAGATATAACAATACACATCAATAATAAACTCACCCTAAAAACTACACCTAAAAATGTAAAACCCACAACTAATACTTCCTTCTGATATAGAACTCTCAACTTTCTATAGCCCTAATAGTCATTATACAATAACTTAAACATGACTGACTTAAAATTTTCAGAAGTATCACCATACCCTGAGTTCACACCATCTAGAATTTTCAACTCTTCTTTCTATTAGCTCAATCATCCAAGATTCAAACTTAGATTCTTACACTTAACATGAAAATTCCCAAACTTGTAATGAACTATACTAACTTCATTATTAAACACTCCCTTAATATATACTAACTTCATTCTTAAACACTCCCTTAATATATACTATCCTTAACTTTGTTACCTACAGTAATCATCACATGCTTATTCCCTTCTTGACAACATACTTATATCACATCTCTAAAATTACACCCATACCATCATACTTAATTTCGAATTAATAAACTTAAATTCTTGCATACACTGTTTCAAGCTTACTGATTCACCTTTCATACAACTATCCCCATAGATACACAATCTACTAAATCTAGATAAACATTATCCCCACTTTACTAATGCTAAACTTCTTGGTTCATGCTTCTAACTCTAGGTCATATGCTATCATAGGATTCTGAATAGGGATCTGAGGGCATATATGACTTAAGCTTAGTGCATAATTTTCAGCAATTTTTGGATTTGAGCGAACTTTATATCATTGGAAAGCTAATTGAATTTCCTATGCAATGACAGACTCTAAACTAAAAAATACCGAGTATTTTAGAAATTTATATGAAATAAATCATATACTAGGAGTTAAAAATAAGCTAGGAAAATACGGGGTACTATAGGGCTTAACAAGAAAATTTTCTGTCTCAAATCCACAGCACAATAACCCAACATCAACAAACACATCAACCCCAACACAATACACCAAGTGATCAACAATTCACCACCACCACCAAATAATAATATGAAATCCATTTCCAAAACATGAGAGGAAGTCTAATACTCCATGAGTCCAAAATAATGAAAGAATACTCAAAAATCTAAATACATGACTATGGAGCAAATCTAAGAGTTTTCACTACAAAAAAACTGTGTTTAGCGATGAAATTTACTGACAGATCAAATTTCATCACTATATAGTGACGGATTAGAAACGGATATTTCAATTTGATCGCAGACATAGCAGTCCAATTTTTTAATATGTTATTAGCAATGAATCAGTGATGTAATTGTAATTCTGTCCCTAAATAATAACGGAAAAAATTGGCGCCTAAATTTAGTGACAGATTAGCAATGAAATGTTGGTTGCTATGTTAATTATTTCGTAGCAATGGATTTAGCAACATACTTTCGTCGGTGCCCTTCATTTTTAAAAAAAAAGTATTTTATTTAGCGACCAATGAAGCCGTCGTAAAATATTAATTTTTATTTTCTAATTAATTATTTTTAGTGTAGAAAAGGGGGGAATAGGGTTAGTGTATTAATATTATTCTTGATTTCTTTCACATTCACACCTCTCACTCTCTCTTAGTCACATCTCCATCTCCGATCTCACATCTCCATCTCCAATATCATGCCCTCTCAGTGCCAAAGATCTTTTATCTCCGATCTCCTATCTCCTATCTCACATCTCCATCTCCGATCGAAAATTGAAGGTCAAAACTCAAAAAATTTCAGGTAACCCTTTTTCTCCATCTCATTTGCATGTTCAATTTCTATTGTTGTTGATAGTATTCTAGTTTCTACTTTATCTTCACTTTCTGTCTAATCTCGATCTTCTCAAATGTAACTCGTATTGCCTCTTGAAAGTTGAATAGCTGTTGTTGGTCCATTCTTTGTTATCCTACGCATCAAAACTTGTCCCATTTTCCCTCACATACTCTTTTCCTTACAAATACTATGAATAAAGTAGTCGTTTTCATCACTTACAACTTTATTTTCTGCTAGTCTTATTCTTTCTCTAAACAACAAAAGGTTTTCACTTTCTGGGGTTCCTCAATAGCCTAAAGAAAAGATTTTTATTCTATTTTTTTGCATGATTAAGTTAGCATGTGGCTCTAGTGTACAAATGATTCTACTTTTTGAAATGTCGTAAAGAAATAAAGAATCTAGTAATCAAAGATTCAGTCAATATACTTTTATTTTCTTTTCCTTTTTAGTTTACTAGATTGTACTGTAACCAGTTCTAGCTGTTTTCCTGAACAGTAGTTCATTCCGTGTAAGTTGAAGACATTCTGGGTATTGTTGTTTGTGTTTTCTCTGAAATAATTTTTTTTGTTGCCTTCAAATTTTACTACTTGTTTGGTTTGTTTGGAAAGGATTGAGTATCATGCTCGTAGTATAAGACTTGATTAGTAATTAGTATTATTACTATGTTTAAAATTTGAACTTAATTTTCAAATGTGTGACTGTTTCTTTGGTTGGATTTTTCTATTTTATTTGTGCTACACCAATAGCTGTTTGCAAGGCATAGTTATACTTATATGCTTCTGTATGATTTGCTTATGTTTGGAAAATATTTGAATATTAACGTTTTAACCCGATAACCGAACCGATAACAATCAATAACCAATAAACTGATAATCGATAAGACGATATCTTAATGGTTCTTAATGGTTTAGCTTTATTACAAACCAATAATAAATATGTCAAACCAATAAACTTCAAAACCGAACCGAACCGCCCCATATACAGCCCTACAGGGTTGCTTAAATTTAGTATTCCATAATACTTCTATATCCCATGGAAGCTCTGAAATATATGAGAGAAATAGTTTTAAATTTTAGTAAATAGTAGTAACGATATAAAGAAATTATGGTCAACGATCTATGGTCCCTTGATACATCTGAATGTATCACATAAATTGAATGACTTGACACTGATGCATCATATACTTATGTAATGCTATCATTCTTTTTGTTGATCATTTATCTAGAATTAAGATAAATGTATTTGAGCGTCTACATTGATTACATTGTTTATACTATACTGTTGACAGTTTTCTTTTCAATTCTTTATATTCTTAAGTGAAAATAATTGAGTTTATGAAACTGGTACCACTAATTAATAAGGAACAATCCACATACTATAAACAAGAAAAAGTAAGCATCTACACAAGTAAAGAAAGACAACAGTACTGCTGTTTTAATTTGAAATTAATGCTGCTCCTACACTTTGAGAAAATGTACCTTCAAAACTCAAGGGGTCTTGATCAATAGAAAATTTGGAGAATGAAACAAATCTAATAAAGACCTTATGCCTAAGAACTTTAATGTTCAAGTTGAAATACTGATTTGAGTCACTTATCTTTCAGGTGTCTTTTTACTGGAATTGGTGCAGTGAAGTTGTAGATTGGTGGTAAAATAAGTGGAGTATTGTAATCAATCAGGTGTTTTTTTAAACTTTGTTTCAACTTTTTCATTTTTCTTGCTAAGCTTGTTGGCTTATCGATTATGTTTGTAACTTATTTTTGATATTAAGCATGTAGCAATAAATTTGTTGTTCAAATAGAAGTATGTATCACTTTTATCTTATTTTTAAGTTAAACTAGTTTTGTTTTCTACTTTAAGAGCATAAGTTTGAATAATTTAGTGAAACTATTTAAGTGTCAATTGATCAACTTAATTATGCTTTCTTTGCTAACTAGTTCTTTATATAGAGCCTGATCATACATTATCACTAATTAAGATTTCCAACAAGGTTAATTATTAATTAAGACTAATTGTCATGTTTCTTATTAAGCTGGTTGATTAGCACTGATTATTTTTTTTATTTCAACCTTAATAGAAAGATGAATAATCTAGAGCGTAGTTGGATGTATGAGAGGTTAGATGGCAGAGGGGGTTTATACTCTAGATTTGTAACCGAGGTGGATGAATTTATTCAATTTGCATGTTCTCAACCAAATAGAATGAGTGGTGACAAAGTTAGATGTCTATGTGCAAAATGTCAGAACTATAAATTCATGGATGTTGAAACTGTTAAATGTCACCTTTATCAATCTGGATTTATTGAGAACTATTTTATTTGGAAGCATCAAGGGGAAAGAGATGATATAAGTGGGACTTCTTATGGTAATGCATTGCATGGTGGTGGTCAACCTACATTCGGAGAGAATCCATACCGACAAATAATTTTGGATGCAACTAGTCCCAACTTTTCTCAGGGTTCAAGCTGGAAATCTTATAGAAATAGTGAACCGGGGACATCTCATCCTTTTCAACATTCAATGGAGGAAGATCCTAATCCTGTGTCCAAAAATTTTATGATTTGCTAGATGCTGCTGATGCAGAATTTTATCCCGGTTCATCCCTCTCAACTTGCAGTTGTCTCTTGAATGTTGAATATTAAAATAGAGAACAATATATCACAGAGAGGCTATAACCAAATGATGTAATTTCTTAAAGAGTCTTTACCTGAAGATAACATCATGCTTGATAGCTATTATCAGACGAAGAAGTTAGTGCGTAGCTTGGGTTTGTCAGTTAAAAAAATTAATTGTTGTGAATCAGGATGTATGTTGTATTGGGGTGATGATGATGAACACCTTGCATCTTATAAATTTTGTAGCAAGCCAAGGTATAAGCATTGTGTTGGCTCTCGTAAGAGGAAATTGGTCCCTTACAAGAGAATGTATTATTTTCCTTTGATTCCAAGATTGCAAAGATTATATACATCCCATGCTACAGCTGCTGACATGAGATGGCATCATGAGCATAAAAAAGAGGATGGTGTGATGCGTCATCCATCAGATTCTGAGGCTTGGAAGCACTTCAATGAAACTCATCCCTTTTTGCCGCTGAACCAAGAAATGTCAGGTTAGGGTTATGTACAGATGGTTTTCAACCATTCAATCAATCTAGAAGAAAATATTCTTTTTGGCTAGTGATTGTCACTCCATACAATTTACCTCCAGGAATGTGCATGAAAGAGGCTTATATGTTCTTAACAATCATTGTTCCAGGTCCCAGCAATCCTTAACATAAAATTGATGTTTATCTATAACCCCTAATAAAGGAATTGACCTTATTGTGGGAGACAGGTGTGGAAGCATTTGACGTCTCAAAAAGGCAAAACTTTCAATTAAGGGCACCTTTGATGTGGACAATTAGTGACTTTTCTTCATATTCTATGTTATCAGGATGGAGTACTGTGGGTAAATTAGCATGTCCTTATTGTATGGAGGAAATGCAATCTTTTAGATTGCAGCATGGAAGAAAACAATCCTGGTTTGATTGCCATAGAATGTTCCTTGACCAACATCACCCATTTAGGAGAGATCGAAAGAACTTTTTTAAAGTCCAGACTGTCAAAAGACCTCCCCCAACAAATAGAACAGGAGAGGAAATTTTGGACCAGATTTGTAATTTAGGGATAAGAAATGTTATAGAGTTAGATGTAGAACAAGTTAATAAAATAATATGTAAGACATGTGGGTGGAAAAAGCGAAGCATCTTTTAGGATTTGTCATACTAGAGTTCTAACATGATTCGACATAATCTTGATGTGATGCATATTGAGAAAAACTTCTTTGATAATGTATTTAACACTGTTCTTAATTTGATGACAAAACCAAAGATAATCCACAGTCACGGTTAGATACGGCAAAGTATTGTGATCGACCTTAATTGGGAAAGGATAGTAATGGACAATATCCAAAAGCTGTCTATACATTAGAAAAGAAAACAAGAGCGATCTTGTTTAATTGAGTGAAAGGCTTAAAGTTTCCAGATGGGTATGTTTCAAATTTGGGTAGGTTGGCAGACACAAATGCAAAAAGGTTATTTGGAATGAAGAGTCACGATTGTCATGTATTCATTCAACAACTAATGCCTATTGCTTTTCGTGAACTACTTCCTAGTAATGTGTGGCAGGCACTTACAGAATTGAGCTTATTTTTTAAGGATCTTACTTCGTCCACTCTACGAGTGAATGATATGGTGCGATTAGAGAGAGATATTCCACAAATTTTGTGCAAATTGGAACGTATATTTCCTCTAGGGTTCTTTAACTCAATGAAACATCTTCCTGTACACCTTCCATATGAAGCAAGGGTTGCTGGACCTGTGCAATATCGATGGATGTATCCTTTTGAAAGGTAAATATGTAACTCTATGTCAAACTTGTGATGGTTAATTAATACATAACCTTCCAAAACATAATGTTACATCTTTTTCTATATATAGGTATTGGAAACTCTTAAAAACATGATTGGGAATAAAGCTAGTGTTGGGGGTTCCATTTGTGAAGCGTACTTGTTAATGGAGTCAACACAGTTATTTTCTCATTATTTTGAACCTCATGTCATGTCGCAAAATCATAATGTGGATCATAATGATGATGGTGGTGTTGTGGAAGATCTTAAAGGAAATCTTTCAATATTCTCCCATCCAGGTCGACTTTAGGGAGAAGCAAAGAAAAGAGATTTAACCTTAGATAAAATCAAGGCGGCCCAAACTTATATTTTACTAAATTGTGAGGAGGTTGAGCCATTTGTGAGGTAACCAAATTCTCTTAATAATAATAAAATCTATTCTTATATAGTGACTTCTCATATTTAAATTAATTTGTTGCAATGAAGTATGTACCTGCAACATTTGGAAGAAGAATTTCTGAATCTCTCTCAAAGTGAAATAGACGAGAGCCTTGAAGAAAATTTTGCTATATGGTTCAAGGGATATGTAAGATTTAAATAAATATTAACTTTCATATAATGATGCATGTACTTAAATTGGCTTCTCATGTTTAACTAGATCTTTATTTTTTTTAAATAGGCTCGGTGCAATCCCATTGAAAATGAATACTTGTGTAGTCTTGCTCGTGGACCATTAATAGGATCTACATCCCATTCAGTTTATTTTGTTAACGGATATAAATTTCACATAGAATGTCATGGTAGAATGAGATCAACAATGAATAGTGGAGTTTATATCTCGGATCCAAATTTTGGGGATTATTATGGGCGGATAAAAGAGATAATACAAGTGGAATATTGTGAAGCACCTTTAAAGCAAACTGTGTTATTCAAATGCGAATGGTTTGACCCAACAATAGATGTCGGTGTTAAGAAGCATGATCGGTACAAATTGGTTGAAATTAACCATCGTCGTCGGTATAAAAAGTATGAGCCTTTTATTCTTGCAATGCAAGCAACGCAAGTATGTTATGTACTTTATCCAAGAAAACAAAAGGACAAGGAAGATTGGCTAGCTGTATTGAAGGTCAAATCTTGAAATGTTATTGAATTGCCAGTTGAGAAAGTGGTGATAACTTCAGAACTGAATGTTCCTTTTCAAGTTGAAGAAGTTGAAGTCCATGAGATAGATATGTTTGTTTCTGTAGATGAAGATATTCCATTGAATGATCCAAATGGGGGTGTACTTAAAATGAATGAACCTCTTAATGATGGTTTATTTGAAGAGCATCATGAAATTCAAGATGGATCTATAGAAGAAGAATATGAAACTGAGGAAACTGAGGAGGAGGATGAAGAGGAAGAGTTTGAAGAAGACATAGATAGTGAATAGAGGTTGATAAATATCTACTATTTTAGCTTTGTTGTATTTTGTTTTTAGTAAGAAACTACAAAATATGCTATTTTAGCTTTGTTGTAGTTTATTTTTAGTTACAAACATAGACTGTGCCAAGTGCTTCAAAAAATGTGTTATTTTAGCGTTGTTGTATTTTGTTTTTACTAATTTTTCTCTAACATATCATCATTTTATTATTTTTTAATTTCCTTTTAATAATCTGCTAATTTTTCATATCGCGTTATTTTAATTTAATTTTAAATAGTGCTAATCTAATGACACCGTTATTTTTTTTAGATATGACTTGAGGTGGATATCGTGCCAGCAAGTCCACAGGCAGGAGTAAGGCTGCTAATCGTGCAAAAATTCCTTCTATTCCAGCTCTAGTGATTGAACAGGATGATACAAGTTCCATTCCTACCATGCCACCCGATCAAACACCGGTAATTCCTGAGACATCTCCTATTTCACCTAACCAAAGCAGCCCAACAGGACAGAATATGAATGCTCAAAGCAACACAATAGCTGAGGCAACATCTAGTCAGAGAAATGTATCTGCTTCAAGTGATTCCAGTTGTAACAATGCCCGGACCCTTATTTTTCTGACTTCTTTAGGGTTAGTACCTACTACTTATATGTTTGCTGTTTTTGTGTTTACTGTTGTTGTACATAAATGTTGTATAGTGTTATTAGTATTGAATTTGATGTTGTACAGGTTAGAACCATCTTCCAAATACTCCAGTTCCATTACATTATCTTTCAAAAGTGAAGTTGATCCTAATGGGATCAACTGGAAAGGTGTCTCACAAGATGTCAAAGATGGTTATTTTGGAGAATTCAAGGTATGTTTTTTAAGATTATAATCAATAGAAATTGTTTGAGTTTGTAGCTAACACTTAATTATATTAATTTAAACTGAATTCCAGAAGAATTTCTATTGGGATGCTTCCGTTAGTGAATTTGTGGTGAAGCAACAATGGATGAAGAAGGTTGCATTATGCTACAAGAATTTCATTTCCAATATAAAGAACCATAGAGCTACAGTTCAACCGGAATTTGTAAATGACCATGTGTGGGAAAAGTGTATGAAACTTTGCCAAAGTGATGACTGTGTCAAAAATTTTGAGATAAATTCAAAGAATCGTTGTGGCGGACAGGAAGTAGCTGTTGGGACACACACAGGTGGCTCTATCACAGCAGGAGAGCACCGAAAAAAACTTATAAGTATATATTTTATGAAAATTGTCTGTTGCTACGTATCTTGAAATAGTTGATTAGTTTTCAGTCTTTTTCTCCGTTTTAGTAGCTATGGTTGTGTCTAAAGTGTGTAGCAAGAAGCTGGTAGTGTGATGCTACTTTGTTTGGGTTGCTGCTATGCTCTTTTGGCTGTTGACATGCTAGTTTTTCCTCTTTATTTTGGCGCTATATATGATGCTCTAGTCTGCTGCTACGTACCTTGAATAGCTGATTAGTTTTCAGTCGTTACTTCGTCGTTTAGTAGCTATGATTGTGTCTAAAGTATGTAGCAAGTAGCTGGTTGTGGTGCTACCTTGTTTGGGCTACTGCTATGCTGTTTTAGGTGTTGATATGCTAGTTTTTCCTCTTTATTTTGGTCTTATTTGTGATGCTCTGGTCTGCTGGTACGTACCTTGAAATAGTTGATTATTTTTCTATCATTTCTTTGCCATTGTAGTAGCTATGGTTGTGTCTAAAGTGTTTAGCAAGCAGCCGGTCGTGATGCTACTTTGTTTGGGCGGCTGCTATGCCCTTTTAGCTATTGATATGATCTATATGTGCATTCATTTCTCACAAGATACAAATTTATTGAATTCATGTTGTATGCTTTAAGATATTACCGAAATAAAAATCTTTGGATGTCATCCTTACCATTCTAAAAAACAAACAAATCTTTGGACTATTTGGTATTTGTCTAGATAATCAAGTTTACTACTCATGCTCTTTTGAATGACAACCCTTGAACTATTGAATTTCATGTTAAATGATTTATGATAAGAGCAAGCCTTTGCTTACGTCAAGAGTTATATGGTTGTCTTCTTGTCGGCCTTTAGCACTTGTCGAGTATTGTTGACAGCTATGTTTGTTTTTCTTTTTGAAGGCTGAAGGAGCTATGGTTAGCTAAGCTTTGATTTTTAAATAGAACCATAAGAATAAGTAGCTTGTTTGTGTTGATTCTGATTTGTTACAATAATTATTGTTGGAAATTTTTGCTGCTGCTGAATATTTTCTGTTATTAGAGCTGCTGCTAATTTTCTTCTATGTTTCCACCAAGCAGCTGCAATGACAGCTATGTTAGTTTTTCTTTTTGGGGGCTAAAAGAGCCACACATAGATTAATTTTTAGAAAATAACCAATCCATATACATTCTCAAACGATAACTGTGAGTATTTCAGCGTCAAGCATACAAGAAATTGAATCTTTACTTGTGTTGTTCAGATTCCAAGTTTGATGTTCCTATTTCTTTCTTCCTTTCCCTTGTCATACAGAAACTCCAAAGAATGAATAATGTAGTTGAGACTCTATCATTCCTTATTGCAATATCCCTCTTCTCATCTTTTTTGAGAGGTGTTGTATTATGTTGCATGTCTGAAGTTAAAATTCTGATTCTGTAATTTCTTTACTATGATGTTTTGAATGTTGTTTTTATCCATTATGAGAAATGTCCTTGCCTGCCTTTGGTAGTGCCTGAAAGGAATGGAAAGTTAGTAGCTGTGTACCTGCAAAACAGTGAATATGGTTAGCTAAAAAATCTGCTAGCAAGTTTCCTTCTCTGTAGGTATGAGCCACTTCGACCAGGTTATGAGTCATTAACATCTTTATTTTCCTTATCTCCATCGCAATGGTCCATGTCACCTCCCAAACGCCATGAATAATTTTGCTGACAGTGAGGGAATCTGTCTCAATCATCAGAGGTGTTAACCTATTATTAAGACATTGTTGTAGTGCATATCTTGTTTGTTACTATAATTGTTGCTGAAAATTGTTGTTGCTGCTGAATGTTTTCTATTATTGCAGCTGCTGCTAGTTTTATGCTATTTTTTCAGCAAGCAGCTGCTACTATTTTTCCTGCAAGCAGCTGCTGCTATGCCACTTTGTTTTGCAGCAATAATTCCTGCTAGTTTCTCTTATTTTTTCTCTTTGTTTTGTTGCTATGCCAAGATGTTTGGTGATATTTTTTTGCTTAGACTAGGGCAAAGAAAGTTGGTGGTGTGTCATGATTCTCTTTTGGTTTACTGCTAATGTACGTTGGTTTCATTCTAAATACCTGAAAATTCTATTTAGGCTCTTAAAATAGGTCGAGATCCAACTCCAAGTGAGTTACATTTGTACGTCCATACACATAATCATGATGAAAAATCTTTTGTTGGTGAGCGTTCCCGACTTCTACATGTAAGTCCATAACTTACATCTAACTATATGATACTCATCTCTTATTTTTCTTTTGTGTTGACATGAACTTGAGTCTATTTTAATAACTTCACTTGTTACAGGAAAGGTATGAAGAAATTGTACGGGAAAAAGTACAATGTGAATCTGAAATTGACCAATTGGAGACATATTATGAAGCTGTGGGAGGAGCAAAGAAGAAAAGACTATTTGGTCTTGGATCTGAAGCTGCCAGTTACTTTGGGAAAAAACTTTGTACCTACAATGCTTCCACATTATCAGTACCACTTTTGATTTCTATACCGACAACAAATATGAAGGAATTTGTGAAGCAATTGATTTCGGCCCTTACTACTCATTTTCTTCCAATAGTTATTGAGTGTGTTGGTGGTATTAGGGTACAAGAAGGGGCCGTGCTTGATCCTCCTCCTAATAATGATGATGATGACAACGTTGATTCGTAGCTTCATATTATTCGTAGTCCATAATCGCTGCACTAATTTTTGATAGACTATTTTGACATTAGTTTATGTTTGACAAAATACTTGAAATTGTGGGTGTTGGACACAATTGTTGTGAACTTTTCTATCTATTTGAATGTTGGATATTTAATCGTTTTATAACTTACGTGTTTCAACTATTTTCTTATAAAATTATTAGCAAAAAAAATTAGTGACTAACTTTTCTCGTTGCTACTGAAAAACTTTAGGGACGGATTAATTTAGTTGCTAAAGACGGCTGCAATTAGCGACAAAAAATTAGTGACTAACATCAGTCGTAGCTACTGAAAAACTTTAGCGATAGATAAATTTGGTTGCTAAATACAGCTACTCAGTTGACCAAATTATGTTGCAACGGATCAACGATAAAATATTCTGTCGTAAATTAAGCCACGACCAAAATAAATTTTTGGAATAGCAATGCTATAGAAACAGAAATGTACGTTAGTAATATGAACAACCAAACTATTTCATCGCTAATTGGTCACAAATTTTGCAACAGAATTCAATTTTTTGTCACTATGAGGTTAGCAACGAGCAATATAGCAACATAACATTTTCCTTTGCTATTCCGTCGCTATTTTTATTTAGCGACGAATTTTCATATGATAGCAACGAATGTGTCGTGTCGCTAAATGCTATTTTTTTTGTAGTGCTTTAAGAAAAAGAGCATAACGAATAGATAAACTGTAGCCCATGTGAACAATTGCGGGGTTCACCAAGAATATGCCACTCGAATCCTCTAGCTAACAAGATCCTCATTGTCACCTGCGTTCTCTGTAAAAATAATAGCGAGGAGTGAGATGCCATCTCAGTGAGTAATAACACTTAACCATAACCATTTTAATGGGAACAAGTCATAAACATCATGCAATAAATGCTCTTTCAGAAAATGATAACAATAACAATATCATTTGTTTCGTGTAAATAAGATGAATTGTCCAATAATAAACTCAATAAGTATTGTATCATACCAAATAATACATATTTGGGAGGATTTCAAGAATGAATCATGTAATCGGTGTGGCATTCTACATCAAGAATATAATAGCCAATAACAGTGGACCCCTCGTAATGGGCATAAGCCCTTCTTAAATCCCACTAATTATTTTCTTGTTGGGCAAAAGGGCCCTGACCCCTTTTTTGTTTTATTTTACACAATGTTTGGATGGTGGTTTTCCATGGTATAGTATTGTATGGTCATTAGTGGAACCATGTTTGTTAAAATGTATGGTATGGTATGGTATGATTTAATTTTATGATTTGGTAACCATGAAAACCTTCACTTTATGTAATCGCCGATTTGGTGCTATCCCATGTTTGCTTCTTTTTTTTTTTTTCCAATTATGTCCTTATTTAATATTATGTAATTCTATTTTATGTTTTACCTTATACTATTTAACTCCACCTCCTCGCTCTCCCCCCAGCCCCCACCCAATGAGCCACCCCCTCCCCCTTCCCCCACCACCCACCCCCACCCCATCCAAAAAAATATTATTTAAATTTCTTTTTAAAAAAAATAAATTTTTTTTTCTTATCCCACCTCCTACCCTGACCCCGACTCCACCCCTTACCAAACATCCTACCCCAATCTTTTTTTAAAAAAATTATCTTTTTAAAAAAAATTCAAAACTTTTTCTTGCGCCACTCATACCCCCCATACCCCATACCCCCACTTACCATCCCCTTTCTCGAATCAATTTTTTTTACTTTTCAAAAAGTTTTAAAAAAATTATACCCCACCACCACCTCCTACCATCCCCCTACCCCCAACCCAATGCACCTACCCACAAAAAAAATATTTTTTTTTAATTTACTTTTAAAAAATTCATTACTTTTTCTTAGCCCACCCCTACCCCTACCCTCGAACCCCCACTCTACTACTCCACCCCTAAATATTCTTTTTAAAAAAAAGTTCATAATTTTTTTTACCCCGCCCCTTAGACTATTCGTTCTTATTATTTTGTGTTAAATATATAAAAATATTTTTAGAAAATAATTTTCTATTTGCACAACGAACACAAGAAAATAAGTAAGAAACTATTTGTTTTCCTAATTTTTTTTTTTGTATTTCATATCGAACACACCCGTAGCATACACAAAAAATGAAATCAAACTTTGTACTTGTCGTTGGTGGTCACGTTTCAAAATACTAAAAGGAAATCAAATTTATTGCTATAAAGAAAAAAAAATGAACCCAATTTCATTTATTTTGATCTATTCTTGTATTACTTTTGTTAAAATTTACATGAATTTAATAACTTAATATATTTACATGACATAATTTGTGACAGATTAACATAAATTTTTTTTATCAACAATTATTAATAAATTTAATATTTATAATAATTAAGGCATTTTAGTAAACTTATCAGTTACGATACAGTACCATACCGTCAAATCAAACAATAAAACTATTATTAAACAGCAGTGAATGATACAGTCCATCCAAACATTATATTGTACCGTACTGTACAATATCATATCATACCGTACATTATGAAACCATGACAAACCACCTTCCAAACAAAGTGTTAGGCGCACATGGGCTTTGGCCCATTATTTTCTCTTTTTTAAAAAAAAAAATTATGTCATTTTAATATGGGATATTACACTTGACTGGCCATGAGAGATTAAATAGCCTATTTGACCAAATTTATTTTTCTCTAAAAATACTTATATTTTTCCGAAAATGTTTTTTTCTTCCTAAAAAGTGCTTATTTTTATCTCCTTTTCTTTTTTGGAGAAAAAATAATGGACATCTCATTCTCATTCAAAATCTCCTCTAATAAAATGTGGCAAATGAATGACACAACCATAAACAATTCCCAAAAACAATGGAAAAATCAAGGTCTCTCAACATTGTTCTTCTTTTCTCTTTTCTTTTATTTTTCTACAAAACATCTTTTGTTGTTAGTTTACCAACAGTTCACATAAAAAATGTTTTTGACAAGGTTCAACCTGCTCTTCAACTCAATTGTTAGGTTGCTACAGTTCATGTCCCAGCA
This sequence comes from Capsicum annuum, assembly GCF_002878395.1. Taxonomy (NCBI): domain Eukaryota; kingdom Viridiplantae; phylum Streptophyta; class Magnoliopsida; order Solanales; family Solanaceae; genus Capsicum; species Capsicum annuum. Next base: position 143,147 of record NW_025861612.1, read on the forward strand.
CAAGGGAATCAAACAATTGAATCAGAAGTAACCTATGATTTGGGAGTTACTACAAATGTTAAATACTTCTGTAAATTATATTTTGCTGATTCTCTTGCATGTTTTGTGGGATTTGATCCAACGAGAGACCCTCCAAATGTGACAGATATTTATTGGTTACCTAAAAAGGATGGGCTTTTTTATTCATATGACAAGATTACTTACAACGATGGTCCTAAATGGGAAGTCAAATCATACTGTTTGTTTGAGTAAAAATAAGTTGTATCACGTCTTTTCTTTTTCTGGGTGTCTTATTAGTGTAAACGTACTAAAAGAATTGTTGGCGAGTTGGGAAGATGTAACTTATTTTAATTTTATTATTGTTCTATCTTTCTCGCTAATAAATGACAAATCTTTCTTCTATTATACGGATTAGATTTTCATTTTATTCAGAAAAAAGTCTTTTATTTTGTTTTTTTAATGAATAATGTATTTGTCATTTGATTCAAAAGTGTTCTATTAGATTGAAATATAATATCTAATCATTTACATCCCTCTTTGCATATGGATTTGCTAATTCATTTTCCCAAATAACGAGAATTTAAACTATATTGCAGGCTCGTGATTTTTTTAAATTTTACGCTAGTCTGAGATTTTTTTTCTAAAAAAAGGTATGCAATTGTCTCACTAAAATGAAAAAGGATAGCTCGAGAAATAAAATTCATCGCAGGAGAATCTATAAAGACTGCCACTCTAGCACAAGATAATATACTTATAGATGATGGATGACCAAGGCAAATATTTTATCAAAAGAATTTAACATATGTTAGATAAACCCATAATACAAATTTTGAGCTTATATATACAATATAATACATAATAGTTGAGTGACTTTTCTCTAAAAAATTAAAATACAAAATTGAGTGACTTTATAAAATAATTTCTATTAGTTGAATTACTTTTGTGTTGTAAAACAAAGTATAGTGACTTTCTAAAATAAAATTTGTTACTTGAGTAACCATATGAGAGATTAAATAGCTTGTTTGGCCAAACTTATTTTTCTTCAAAAAGTATTTATTTTTTCTAAAAGGTGCTTATTTTTAAAGAGTGGGATGTTTGACCAAGTTTTTGAGAGAAAATAAGTACATTAAGGGAGAAGAAGAAACTGTTTTTCATAATTAAAAAAATAACTTCTTCATAAAAACACCTATTTGGAAAAAAACTCTTTTGAGAAAAATACACTTAAAAGCATTTTTATAAAACTTGATCAAATGCCAATTGCTGCTCAAAAGTATTTTTTGAATTTATTGACAAACACAAACTATTTCTCATCAAAAACATTTTTTTAAAAAGTACTTTTAAAATAAACACTTTTAAAAAGTATTTGTGGATTGAACTATTTAAGTCCATATTAAAAAAAATTATTGAAATATCTTCTTTTTTTTTTTTTTGAAACAAAATAATGGACATCTCATTCTCATTCAAAATCTTTGACTTATAAAATGTGACAAATGAATAACACAAGCATAAACAATTCCAAAAAACAATGGAAAAATCAAAGTCTCTCAACATTATTCTCCTTTTCTCTTTTCTTTTATTTTTCTACAAAACTTCTTTTGTTGTTAGTTTACCAACAATTCACATAAAAATGTGTTTGAAAAGGCTCAACCTGCTCTTCAACTCAATTGTAAAGGTGGTACGATAGAAGTACCAACACAAGGGAATCAAACAATTGAATCACAAGTAACCTATGATTTTGGAGTTACTACAAATATTAGATACTTGTATAGATTATATTTTGGTCGTTTTCTTGCATGTTTTGAGGCATTTGATCCAATGAGAGACCTTTCAAACGTGACGGATATTTATTGGTTACCTAAAAATGATGGGTTCTTTTATTCATATGACAAGATTACTTACGACGATGGTCAGAAATGGAAAGTCAAATCAGACTGTGTGTTTTATTAAAAATAAGTTGTATCGCTTCTTTTCTTTTTATAAGTGTCTTATTATTTAGTGTAAACATATTAGAAAGATTTTAGGCTAGTTAGGAAGATGTAACTTATTTTAATCTATTATTCTATCTTTCTAGCTAATAAATGGTAAATCTTTCTTCTATCATATTAATTAAATTTTCATTTTATTCAGATTAAGCCTTTTGACTTTTTTTTATTAGTAATGAACTTGTCATTTGATTCAAGAGTGTTCTATTAGATAGAAATAGGTCCACAAAGAGACCCTCCATACGCAACAAATGTTTATTGGCTACCTAAAACATGATCGACTCTTTTATTCATATGACAAGATTACTTATAGCGAGGGGCCCAAATGGACAACTAAACCAGATTGTACGTTTCATAAAAAATAACTTGAAGTGTCTTAATCATTGTATGTGCATTAGAAGACTTTTTTACAAGTAGGGAAGATGTATTTTTTTTTAATATGTATTGCTTAATGTATCTTTCTGACTAATGAATGAAAATTTATTTTTCTATTACATGAATTCAATTACCAATTTATTCGGAAAAAACTCTTTAATTCTTTTCTTAACATTGCCTTTGTTATTTGATCCAATAGTGTTCTATTAGATATGAACAGATCCATAAAGAGACCCTCCAAACACGACAATTGCTTATTGACTACCTAAAAATGGTGGGTTCTTTTATTCATATGACAAGATAACTTGCGATGAGGATCCTAAATGGGCAACCATACTAGATTGTACGTTTTAAAAAAAAAAAATGTTGTATCACATTTCCTTTTTTCGTGAGTGTCTTAATCACTATAAGCGCATTAGGATTTTTGATCAGTAAGGGATCGTTTGGTAGAGTGTATAAGTTAATACTGAATAGGTTGGATTAGTAATGCTGGGATTAGTAATATTGGGATTATTTTTTATGCATTGTTTGGTTTGATGTATTGAAAACAATAAGTATTGTTATATTTTAAAAAGAGTATTGTTTGTTTACAAAAATACCTTTGACATAATATAACTTTGTGTATTTTCTTTGCAAAACTTTATTATTCTTTTTTTTTTTTAGAAAAGTAAAAATATAATTAATTATTTACTTTGGAATTTTAAGATTCAATCATCCACTTACAATTTTTTTTTTGGTTATCTTTTCTTTATTTGTTCATCATTTTTTTGTTATTTCCACTTTGTGATGTTCTTACGTTGGAGGGAGATACGTGTAACTTTTGAATGAGACATAGAATTATTATTAAAATAAATTTGTATTTCGTAAAGTGTTAAAGTTAAGTAGAAAAATTATTTTTATTTATGAATATCCTATTTATAAAATTAAAGCTTGTATGCAATCATGCAATTTATTTTCGAAGATTTTGACCATTAAGTATTTTTTAAGTTAATAGAGTAGTTTTGTTTATGACTAAAATTATTTGAAGGAATATTATTATCTTGATAAATTGAAAAGAAATAACTCACATTGAATAAATTGAAAAGATTTAGAAAAAAAATTAAAGAAATTGGAGGGCATTTTTATCTTGACACATATTTATCCATGGATTGTAATCCATGGATTACTAATCCCACCAAATTGGGTGTATTAGCTATACACCCTATAATACCATGTATGACGTATAATTAATCCATCTATTAATTATACATAGCTTTAAAATTGCTACCAAACAATATATTAAGTAATCCCACCAATTAATCCATAGATTATGAAAAAAATCCACCCTACAAAACGGTCCTAAGGGAGTTGTATTATATTTTAATGTATTATACAATGTATCATTTTGACTAATGAATGAAAATTTTTTCCTCTATTACATGAGTTCAATTTTCATTTTATTCAGGAAAAGCCTTTTAAAATTCTTCTTAATATTGTCTTTGACATTTGGTCCAACAGTCTTCTATATATTAGATAGGAACAGATTCAAAAGGAGACCCCCAAACGCAACAATTATTTATTGGTTACTTAAAAATAATGAGCTCTTTTATTCGTATGACAAGATTGTTCATATCTCGTCTTTTTCTTTTTAGCTTCTTATTCACTTTTAGCATACTGAAAGAATTGTTGGTGAGTTGGGATGATGTCTGATATTTTAATGTATTGACTTATCTTTCCGGTTAAGAAATAAGTATTCTTCCCTTGAATCTAAATTTTCATTCCATCCGAAAAAAGCTGCAATAGTTTTTTTTTCTTTCTCAAAAATATCTTTTTCAAAGAGACCCTCCAAATGGCACAAATATTTATTGACTACCTAAAAATAGCCCAAAAAATGATGGTTTTTTTAATGTATAAATAACATAAATATCAACCCTTTTGAGATTAATTCCACCTTTTTTCACCTTTTTAATTACTTTACTCTCTCTCCCTATTAATATACATAACATAGCCGACATATACATAGCATTCTGTGTATATGTTGGGATTTTTGTAATATGTTTAGGGAGTTGAGACTTTTTGTAATATTAAAAACATAAGTTGTGTATTTTTGTAATTTTTATTTTTTTTTATTCATATGACAAGATTACAGTCCTCGTCTTTAAAGTTGACATTTGAAATTGAGTTAGATCTAAAGTTCATTTAATAAAATTGATCCAAATAAGAATATCCAAATTCCGCAATTATAAGAAAGTTGCAAAGTAATCCATATATTTGTTTAGCACAATTTCAGAACCATTAAGCCATCCCAAATAAAAACTATAGTAATGTACTTCAATAATCTTGATCATTAAACACCTCAAACGATTTTTCTTTTGATTCCCACCAAAAATGAAAAAAACACAGTTGTGTGCCAAACATTGTTACAAAATATCCAATGGAATACACTACAAACAATAAAGACATTTAACAACAATAATAAAGACATTTAACGGCAATAAATATGCACTTTAGCAAAGACTGCTAAAGCTTTCACTGGCATTAGTTAATTTTATTGGATTCAATATTGCTATAAGCTTTAGGTTTAGGGACATTGACAAATAGTGCTAAAATGTAACTATCGCTGATAAATCTCTCTAAAAGCAATAATTTAGCAGCAATGGAGTTATTTGTACTGAAACTTTGATTAATTTAAATTTACATTGCATAATACCAATTTCAGAAGTATTCCACCACAACCTATAAAAATAAATCTGCTGCTCACCAATCATGATATTTTGTGTAAAGATTAATTCTACCAACATTATCATTGAAATAACACCATCAGCCTGCTTCATGAATGCAAAAATAAATGTAAATCGTTATATACATTGCATACTTGACTATTATTTTTTTCCCACCAAAAGTGATAAAAGAATAATGTAGTCGCACAAAATTCCCAATTAAAATCTGTTCCCACATTAGAAAATTTATATTCTAAAGTAGGGGTATTAAACGGATGGATTAGACTGAATTTGAACAAATAAAAATTGTTGAGTTAATAGATGAGTTGAGCTAGAATCAACCTTAAAAGTTACTTGGGACAAGACGAGCTAAAATCAGTTGGGTGATGATGAACCGCCCAAATTGGCCAAATTTTTTCAAATGGTCCACCTTTTCCTGCTACCCCATCCCTTACCCAAATCCATCCTTCCAATATCATCCATCAAGACCCAAGCCTTCGGATCAACTTACAATCTCGACCTGTTAGGGTTTTTGTCCTGATTTTCTTAGTATATTTAAGTTTTATTTTTTCTTAGAAGGAAAATAAAAGTTACCATAATTACTTTTATTTTTCTTGAAAGAAAAAAATATAATTGTTTTCAATATTTGGCTAACCTCTTCTTGGAGGAAAGGTTTTGGAAAACTATAAATAAAAAATCTCCTTCTCATACCATAACACAATAATATCCACAATGTGGTCGTTTAAGAGTTTTGTTTAGGGGGAGATTTTCTCTCTTATTAGTTTTAGGTTTTTTTAATATTAGGTTTATATGTAGGCCAATTGGCCAAATCATATAATAATATTATGTTTTTAGTATTGTTTTCTTTGTCATCTGAATTATCACCACGATAGTTTGCAAACTTTAAGCTTCCGCATGACGCCCTCTCGATTTCGAACCCAACAAGTGGTATCAAAGCTTATGGTTCAATGGTCCAATAGTGTGGTGAGACGAGATTAAATAGGTTCAAAGCGGTTTCAAAATCAAGCTGCAACAATTTGGATGATAATGAAGATTTTTGTTGAACTACATGTGGAGAACAAGTTTCAACCATATTTTCAACACTCCTGCTGCTGCATCTTTAAAAATAAAAATAAAAATAAAATAATACTTTTAAACCAATTTTTAACCATGATATTTTAAACTTTATTTTTAACCATGGCCAGCAGCAGTTATGAAGATTATATCAAGAACGAAGTTCGTGCACGTGATATGAAGAGAAGACAGATCAAGTGAAGAAAATCAAGCCAAAGAGGGGAGATTTGTTAGGGTTTTTACCCTGATTTTCTTAGTATATTTAAGTTTTATTTTTTTGTAGAAGGAAAATAAAAGTTACCATAATTACTTTTACTTTTTCTGAAAGAAAAAAATATAATTCTTTTTCATATTTGGCTAACCTCTTTCTTAGAGGAAAGGTTTTGGAGAACTATAAATAAAAGACCTCCCTTCTCATACCATAACACAATAATATCCACAATGTAGTCGTTTAAGAGTTTTGTTAAGGGAGAGATTTTCTCTCTTATTAGTTTTATGTTTTTTTAATATTAGGTTTTATATGTAGGCCAATTGGCAAAATCATATAATAATATTATGTTTTTAGTATTGTTTTCTTTGTCGTCTGAATTATCACCATGATAGTTTGCAAACTTTAAGCTTCTGCATGACGCTCTCTCGATTTCGAACACAACACGATCCTCATTCGCTCCAACCCTGGATCGAGCCAACACTTGACCTCGATTCTACCCTGATTGGAAACCTGGGATGTGAGTCTTGACCCTCGATGCAACACTCAAGATGCTAGGCTCAAGATTCAAGACCCGAAACATGATTCTAACTCGAGACTCGACTTATGACCTAAAAGACGAGCCCCACGCCTTGACATATTTTGAGTTTGACCCTAACTCGAGAATTAAAATCTAATCCCAAATAGAGATGGGGAACCAAAAAACCCAAGCCCAACCCTGACTTTGAGCAGAACCCTAGATCCTACTTTGATTCGGAATCCGAGATCTGATCCTAACTCAGGATCAAAAGACTTGATCCCGATTGGAGTTTGTACTTTGACTAAAAAATTGAGATCTGACCTTGACTTGGGACCCAACACCCTACCTTAGCTAGAATCAAACTTTGACCTAAAACCCTATGACTTGACCTAGTACCCAAGACCCGACCTCGACTTGGGGCTAGAATTGTAGGACCTGAATCTTCATCCATAGAATAAATCAAAGTAATTCAAACAATAAATCCAAATTAAAAAAAATGGGCTAGCACCGAGTTAATATTGGGTAAATTTAACAATGTAAATCTCAATTGTTTAGTACCTAATTACACCTTGTTTCAATTGTTTTTATATTTACATAAAATATCAGTTTTTCATTATCGCTATACATAACTAAGGCTTGCGATACATCACCATCTAATACATAAGTACCAATACATGTTTATGCATTAATATCACAGAGATACATTCAGATACATAAGTATTATGTATCTTTAGCAGAAAAAACATTTTGATACCTAATTTTTGTCAGATTTTCATACAAACATCTTTCTTATGTATATATAACTTAATACTCAGTATGTACATAGCTTTTGTACATTTGACGGAGGGTCGTGTGATCTATCTTCTAGTTCTTTTCAATAAGATATATTATTATTATTATTATTATGTATCTTCGAACTCCCTTAACAAATATATACATCATTCTTATATATCTCCATTAACATCATCATCTTCAACCTTCATTGATGAATCTCCAAACTTCCTCCATACTCTACCCCCAACTCCCTCCATCTCTATCTCATGCTACCATTGCTAGTAAACCCTCACCAACGAGCCATCAAATAGATCTACCTTAATTGGAAAAAGCTCTTTGAATTTTGATCGAATTTTATTAATTTGAGGCCTAGGTTTAGAGAATCTTCCCACAATCGTGAATCTACATTAATTAGCCATTACAGTAATAATCTTTAGATTTGAAAATCACAGCTGGGATTCCATTTTAGGTTATTTGCTTTGCTACCACTGATTCTTTTGGGTGATGAATAGTGGCCAACTTGGCCAAATCAGCAGGAAACAAGTAAAGTTTAGGGAATAAGCATGCTCTAGCATGGATCTCTTGTACAATCATTTGCATCAAAATTGTGACAGGTTTAGTCTAATTCTAAAAGATTCTTGCATTCTTTTTTATCCATACATGGTACATGGTAACAGCCAGGGCCATGCTGTAAAGGTCAGCAATAGTGGCGGAGCCAAGATTTTCATTGAGAGGATTCAAAAGTAAATACACGAACTAGTCAAAGGGGTTCAACATCTGTTATATATACATAAAAAATATTTTAACCATGTAACAATAATATAAAAACAGTATAATTTTTTATCGAAGAGGTTCAGATGAAACCCCTAGAGCAAAGATAGCGCCACTGGTCAGCACCATGACTATGCCCGAACCATGTTCTATTACTCAGTTAACCTCAGTATACCAACTGAAATTGTGCCTCTTGATACCTTGCCATTGCAACACTTCCCTCCATATGCAGCCAGACACCTGAGAAAAATTGGCAAGACTACCCACTTCCAAAACTATTTTGCCATTTACCCACTAAAATTATTTTTGATTTAATTTTTAGGGTTAGGGTATAAAAACTTGGAAAAAGTTAAAAAAGTGGGGCCCACAGGTGGACCAAGGGACCATTTCACCACTTTTAGAACTTTGCAAATTTAATATACTACACTAACACCCTACACTTATTCCAATATCCAAAAAAAAACTCCTCTCTCTCTCCTCTTCAATTCTCTCAACTCCCGCTTAAGAAACCTTCATCCCAAAATTGCCATTTTCGTTTCTTCTGCTTCTCCAGCAGCTAAGGGGTCGTTATTGCATTGTAAGGTTAGTTAAAATCAAGCTGCGGTCATTTATAGATCCATTTAAATGGGTTTCTTTGCTAATCGATTCGTAGTGATGTAGGAAATTTATTTATTTTTTCAAATTTGGTTGATTAAGGAGTTTTGGTTTAGTTCCGATTTTGTTTAGCAAAAAAGTGTTGAATAGTAGGATAATCATTATTTGAAGAGTTATTTTGGCATTTTGATTCAAAAAGCGATCTGTTCTGTTCGTAGACCCGTGGTCTATGAAATCGACCCGTGGTCTATGAAATCAGAATGCCCTAGATTGAAATCAATTTTTAGGCGTATGAAATTCTTTTAAAATATGATTGCTGAAATAGTGAAAATTGAAAGATTAATAGCTAATTAGTTTGATTAGGAGCACTAGTATGATTTTTAGAAATTGTTGTATTTTGATACTGCATGATGGATTTTGGTCCAGTTATTAAAGTATGTAGTGAACTGTTTGATGGTGGAAGAGTTATTTTGGCATTTTGATTCGAACAGTGACCTGTTTCTATCCATAGACCTGTGGTCTATGAAATGAGAATGCCCTAGATTGAAATCAATTTTACACGTATGAAATTCATTTAAAATATGATGGCTGAAATAGTGAAAATTAAAACATTAATAGCTAATTAGTTTGATTAGGTGCACTAGTTTAATTTTGATACTGCATATTGGATTTTGATGGGGTATTTCTTAATTTTTTAAGGGGGGAGGCGGGGGAGGGGGGATTCATTTGAGCATTGAGTTATTTCTGTTGATAGACTTATGGTCTATGAACTGAAAATGGGATATTTATTCTGCAGGTGTAGATTGTATTGAAAATGGGTAAAAAATACATCTTTTCTAAATGCAAAGCCAGTACCGTTTCTAATACTACTGTTAGCAATAGAAAAAGAAAAGCTGAGGCAATTGGAAATGTCTCAAAAAGAAAGAAAAATAAAGAGTTGGTGTTCGAATCAGATTCGGAGTTAACAGAGATAAGCGACTACATCGATTCCAGTGAAGATGTTGCCAAGCACAGTGCAAGTGGTGACAGTGAAGAGAGTGAAGATAGTGAAAGAAACAATGTTGATGGGGATAATGATCCCTTGTTCGTGCCATCTCTTTCAAGGTTCATTTCCATTGAGCGGTATGGCCTTTGAATGATAATGAACGAGGTCGAATCTTTCCCAACAAAGATATCGGTCAGATCAAGAATGATTGCTTATCGAGATTTCCAGCAAGTTCTTGTCGACCAAGAGTTGAAGAAAAGATTCAAGCATTCTTGTTTTGGACACCTGAGAAACTTGTCGGACCATCTGAAGTTCAATGGGCAGTTGGTTCATTATTTGCTGTTGCGATGTGTCAAGAACGATAAGATGTGTCACGAGATGTGGTTCTGCGTTAACAACAAGCCTACATATTTTGGATTGAAAGAGTTTTGTTTGATCATGGGGCTGAACTGCTCATCATACCCCAGTGAATAAAAAATGAAGAGGGCGTTAGCAGAGAGGGGGAATTTTTGCTTTGAGGTGACAAAAAACAAAAACATTATGGCGGCCAACTTGCTACACCTGATCAAAAGTAATAAGCTGAATGAGGACCAGAAGTTTAAGTGTTGCTTACTGTGGTTCTTTCACATCATGTTGCTTGCAAAAGATTCGACGAAGGTTGTGGACACGAAACTGATTTGAATGGTCGATTCTTTGAGTTTCTTTGAGAATTATCCGTGGGGGAAAGAGACATTTCAACTGACCCTGGACTATCTAAAGAAGAAAAGTGACCTGAAGAAGCATAGGAAAGTATTTGGTGAGAAACAGAAGGCATCCTATGCTCTATTCGGATTTCCCTGAGCATTCATGGTATCTACCATAATGAGATTATCGTAGATTCTTGTTTTATTTATACTATGTCATAGACTCTGAGTTCTTTTTTCACTGATGTACTGCTTACAGGTTTGGATCTACGAGGCTTTTCGTCATCTTAGAAAATTTGCTAAAAAATCAATGGATGAGCCCTTTCCTATTCCCCGCATCCTCAGATGGCACACTACAAAAAGTGACCAGATAATCAAGGGCGACCCATTCAAGTACAAAGGAAAAATTACCGAGGTATGAACTCATTTTTTATTATGCAATAATAATACTACTGTTGTATCGAATGTTATATAATTGTTAATTGATATTTTATAGAACGTGCACCCATACATCATCCCTACTCTCCGTGAGGCGAAGATGGATTACATGATTTCCTTTGAGCCATATACGGATGAGGTGAAGAATAACGACCTCTATCGCTTAAAGAAAGAGTTAGAAGGGGTGACTGTACTTATTTCAAATGAGGACAGTGATGATGACGGGGATTTGGTCAGTATCCCCGTTGAAGTATACGTTGGTGATGATGATACTCTGAGTACCTCCAAAGATTCAGTGGGCACCTCATCCCCGGGATCTTTATAAGAGTGTTTCTGCGCTCGAGGAAGCGGTGTTAGATATTGCTGCCTATATTAGAGAGAAAAGACTAAAGAAAAAGGAACAAGATAAGCGACAACACGAGCAAGGTAACTTCATTCAATCAATAATTGATGTTGTTAATGAATTCTCTGCTTTAAATATTAGCAACACTTTGTAATATGATAATATAGTGAATGTGGACCTTCGTGAATCGGAGAGGAATGAAGAAGGAGAAAAAAGGAGCAAAATGGATGAGTTGGCCTCTGTTGTAGCAGGAGAGGAAAAATAAGAAGAAAAGAAGGATGAAGAAGAAAATATGTGCCAAGAAGAAAGTCCAAAAGAAGAAGCTGTATCAGAAGCTGAAAAAAGAAGCAGCAGTAGATATTGAGAAAAGGGGAGAAAAAGGTGAAGAAGCACCAGCTGAAAAAAAGTCCAAAGGAAGCAGCTACAGAAGCAGAAGAAGAACCTGAAAAAGAAACAGTAGCAGATATTGAGAAAAAAAGAGAAGAAAGTGAAGAAGCACCAGTCGAAGAAGTACCAGCTGCTGCAGATACTGAAATAGAAGGAGAAGAAGGCGAGCATGAAGAAGCAGCCGAAACTTCTGAGAAAAAAGGAGCTGAAGCTGATCAAAAAGATTTGGTCATGGATATCGTAGGTGAAATCAATAGTAACATTTGTGTTGATGAGGAACAAGAAAAAAGACATTTGAATGCTAATATTGTTAATGTGTTGTTGAATGATCGGTAGTTAGGATCGAACAAATATTTTTTTATTAGAAACATTGTTTTATTTTATGGTAGTAGTTACAATTCTGCACTGAATCTGTCTCTATCAAACTGATTAGTGGCATTGCCATTTGAATATGTAGGGTGTTGTCATAGTTGGTGCAGTGTATGGTTGATGTCATAGAATGCATACATAATCTTTCGTATACTTCTTGCATGGTCCATCATCACCATGTTGGTCGGTTTTAAGTCAACGTGTTGTTTGATTGACCATGATTCTATCAAAAATAGTATTAACATTATAAAAAAAATAGAAGTATTATTATTTATTCAATATCACTACATCCATGTTACACCTTTCCAAAGAACGAATACTAGCATTATAGCACATAACATCATTTTTAGGTCATTCTCCCTTTCTTCGTCCAAAATCCATTTTTGTTTTAGTTGATCCCTCTCTATTTTGGTGTCATGTAGCAACACTTTAAAGTGATCCCTCAGTTCTTCGAATTCTTTGAACAAAGTCATGAGAAAATCTTTATTTTTTTTTGCATTGTTGGAGCCTTTGTAGTAGATTAAATTTTGCCAAGCCTTGAAAATTTGATGTCTTGGGTCCCGGACTCAACGTTGATGGACTGATTGGAGGTGACAGCTCATCAAGCCATTTAAAAAATGAGCATGCGCCATTATCCTAGAAAAAATAATAATTACATAACGACTAACTTAACTTCATAAAAAAGACACACACCGCTTACTTTCGCAATTGCACAATTATAAAATTTGCGACTTGAATTTGAGTCCGTGCATGATGTCCTTAGGGCAACCGCATTCCCACAATGACAAATTAGAGTATTTTTAGAATTGGATGTTTGAGAGGCTTGAGACATTGTAGAATTTTTAAAAATAAAACAAAGCGAATGAAATAAAACAATGAGGGATGACTGACCTTATATATGAAGTAAAAATGAAGTGTTGACACTGATGGATTATAAAAGTAGTCGTTTATTACCATTGGAGCAGTAATTTTATTTTTTGAAGTGATGATGACACTTAATAGATCGTCGTAGATCATGGCTTATGTCAGTCATCGATTAGACTGGTCAACCGTAGACTTACACCTTTAGATATGCATCGATTAATATCCTAAGTATGCGTAGACCACGTTGATCGATGTGTACTGCTATAGACCGTCACTTGGATGTAGTTAAAAAATGTATAAATAAATTAAAAATAAATATAGTGTTGATTTCTACGCATGTGAGTGAGTGTAAACAAGACACACAATCATATTAGAACTTGTACAATGTGAATTTAAGAGTGTGTGGATTGGTAGTGGTTGAATGTTCAATATGTTAAGAGTAGTGTTTGTCAAAGCACAAGTATGTATTAAGGATATATATTGTATTGAGGATAATGATTGTTCAACCACTATCCATTCCACACACTATTTTGATTTAGGGGTGGTGATGGAAGGAGTATGTGGAATGTGTAGTCATCAAATACAATATATATCCTTAATATATATTTGTGCTTTGAGAAATATTACTCTTAGCACATTGAACATTCAACCAGTACCCATCCACACACTCCTTAATTTTCTTTGTACAAGCTCTAATATGATTGTGTGTCTTGTTTAAACTCACTCACATGTGTAGAAATCAACACTACATTTATTTTTAATTTATTTATTTATTTTTTTAACTACATCCAAGTGATCGTCTATGGCAATGCACATCAATTAACGTGGTCTACGCATATATTCATTAATTATTTTATCCTGTAGTAATTGCAGAGTTACAAATTTCTGTATAATAATTTATCCTATCTGT
>NW_025861612.1:160122-185208 GCF_002878395.1 Capsicum annuum
TTATAATATCTTGGTGGATATCTAAATCTAATTTTATTGTAATTAGGTGGTATGTGTTTCATTCTTCTGGATTTTAAATGTGTTATTAATTTTGATTCAATACTAGATATTAATGTAATTAAGTAGGCTAATTTTTGTGGATTTTCTTTTGTTTTATTTAGACTTATATATTCTGAATAATTACTTATTAAAGATTCTTTAATTTTTCTAAAAGCTTTTCTATTTTTAAATGGTCTTCGCATAATTAATTTAATAATTTATAGGTAAATTCAAATAACTCTAACTTTAACTCTAATTGTTGTACCATAACTCTTAACTCTACCATATCTCTCTTCCGTACTTTTTAAGTTGCTGGGCTCTGATCTCTAATCGATGGCTGACATAAGCCATGATCTACTACGGTCTATTAAGTGTCACCACCAGTCTATAGACCAGACTAATCGATGGACACTCAAAATTATCTATTTATTTTAATTATTTTGTTCCACCGGCCCTAAAATATGTTATTATCTGTTTAAATCATTTTTAATTTAATTATTTTATTCCACCAACCCCAAAATATGTAATTGCTTGTTTAAATAATTTTTATTTTAATTATTTTGTTCCATCAATCCCAAAATATGTTATTGTCTGTTTAATTCATTTTTAATTTAATCATTTTGTTCCACTAGTCCCAAAATGTGTTATTGTTTGTTTAAATCATTTTTAATTTAATTATTTGGTTCCACCAGTCCCAAAACATGTTATTGTCCGTTTTAATTTAACCAGTGACACATCGACTCACATTATCTACGATCGAATACCATACAAGGTCGATGAATGACGGAGTATATGATTCACGATAGACTATATATCACTTTTTATAGAAACTTGAAATTAATAAAGTCAAACTACAGTACTGTTAATTGAACGAGACATACATATTTGAAATTCGTGTTTGTACAGAAGAATAACCGCCACAAGAAAGAAAAATGAATCATAAAATGTGGTAAACATAATGTTCAAACTGAAATTGTTCATTAAAGTGAAACTGAAACTTACATTAAACTTGTTCATTGCATTACTTGATAAAATTTCCAGCAAAAGGGAGAAAATGGAAGACGCTTTCTTCTAACAAAGTCCTACTGAGAAAGCTTCTTCAACAATGAATAAACTAACAAAAACTTAATAACATAAACAAAAAAAAAGTAAACTAAATTATGGAGATGATGGGGGTGATGTAGTCGTTGTCGTTCATTCCAAGACGCTCCAGAATTGCTCGGAGGAAACGATCAATTCGTCGGAGATCACACTCCAAGTAACGACGGTAATCTCCCAGGCAGTAGAATAGCCGGTCAAAATCATTTCGAAGTAGAAGAAAATCGTAGTGACGAGGGGAAATACGTCTGATTGGGCGAAGGGCAATTCTGCGACCAGGCATGATTTCTGATGTTTTGGAGAAGAAGAAGAGGGTTTCTAATGTTTTGGGTTTAGGGACAAGTGAAAGGTTACGTAGAAATAGGGCATGTACTTATAGACCTATAGATGGCATCCTTTTATATATCCAACCAATGGTCAGTCGACGCGTGTAGGAATAGAAAATGTTTGGTTTGGGTATACCAGCAGTTTTTCTTGAGAACAGACTTGTTTGCAAATTTTAATTAATTGGGAATAGGAAATAATGATTCAATGTATCTATGAGAAAGATATGGCGGTATAAATACCTACATAGCCTGTTTGATGATTAATCATATAACAAATATATATTATTTAATAGACCGAGTTAAAGATATACCATAGAATGTATGTAGTCTATCGTAGACAAAGCTTTAAGTCGATAACAACTGAACTTTAAATTCTACTGAAATGCACATTTATACCCCAAAACAACAGCTTTACAACTGAAGCAAAATAAAGCCTATCTATGATTTATTGGTCGTGCTATACGTGGTTCTTTTGTGCCCACATTTCTTGCATATTGAACACCTATTCCTCTTTTTGGACTTGAACATCTCACCGACGCCCTTAGTGCATTTGACTTTCTTCCTTCCGAGTTTGGGATCGTAGGGGGGTGGAGAAATTTTAGTGTCTAGCAATTCCTGTGGCACATTCCATTCGGCCTCTGGAGAGACAACGTTAATTACTACTGAGTATGCGATGAGGTAATTTACAGCTTTATAAATTGGTGAAGAGTACTTGTAGTTGGAGTTTCCATAACCTACACCATCGCCATACTTTGCTCGCAAAGCTGCCATCGTATGTTCGCACGACATTTTCACCAAGTCAAATTTCTGAAAAGAACAACTCCTCTCCAAGAGATTGACCTTGGCAGTAACACCATTGCCGAACACCGTGTACTGGTCGAGAACCCCATTTGGATTAGTCACATACAAGGAATCGCTCGCACTTTTATTATCCCTTAGGATCTTTTCCGCACAAGGAACAAATATGTTCTCTTTACCATCGACATAGGCATACCGCTCCCTAAACTTTTTATCAAATTTTTTAGTAATTGAATTGAATATGTATGACACGGGGTACTCCCGTTCATCCATCAAAATCGAGTTGAGCGACTCGGCGATGTTTATGTTCATCACATCATACCTATTACCCAGGAAGTGTGCTCTACTCCATTTTTCAAAACCAAGCACATTTTCAAGGACATGTGCTGCCTCAGGGCAATTATACTTCAATTCCTCAAAATTCTCGATAAACTCATCAAAGGAATACGCCTTTGCCGCGGCGTAGAATAGATAAAGATGTTCTCTACAGTATTGATTTACACAGAGATTTTCAGCGAGGTGCCTCATGCAAAGTCCATGATGTGCACGACTGTATACCCGGGAGAAGGCATTGGCGATACTAATGTGCCTGTCGGAGATGACATATAGATCTGGTTCATCTTCTACTATAGACTTCAAATTCTGGAAGAAAAAGGTCCAAGAAGCATCATTCTCTTTATCGATGACACAAAAGGCAATTGGAAAGATGTGATTTTTGGTGTCCTGTGTAACTGCACTCAGCAACACGCCCCCGTACTTTTCATACAAATGTGTGCCATCGACGGCAATTACCTTTCTCATATGGGCATATCCCCGTATGAAAGCTCCAAATGCTAAGAAGTAGTAAACGAATGATCCATCAATCTGGTTTACCATGATAGAGTAGGAAGACCCTGGATTCAACAACTCTACCATGTGGAAAAAATCGGCAACCAAGCATATCCGTGCTCCGGTGTCCCTCAAATAATTCTCTTCGTAATTATACTTTCTTTCCAACACATCCAGTAGCTTGCGTGGCAATGCAACTCCTTGAACACAATCCTTTGAATTTCACTTATGCTTGGACCCTTACCATCCTGAAAATAATTTACGCATAGTGAAACAATCAATTCGGATGACATTTTCTTGAGCTTGCGGGTGGCTTGTTCAACACCACATATGTGCTCCCTGACATACTTGTATATGTGAAATCTGTCTGAGGTTTTGTACTTCCTTGCCGCAACAACCAACCACAACCAGGAGATACGCATTTCGCCTTCAACAATTTGGTGCAGCTCTTCTCCATACGATAATCAAAAGACTACCTCACCGCTGCTCCGTCTAGTAGCATTTTGAGTTGTTTCTTGTTGGAAAATATTTGATCATGATAGAAATTGGTTCCGTCGGAGAAGGAATGTACTGGTTGAGATCCCGTTCCACAGTCTTCTTCCGCATCTTATGAGTCTGATGAAACATCTTCCATATGCACACAGTCATCTTCCATATTCATGGGATGATTGTCACCGCTCTCGTAATCATTCAAATTATCATCGACTGTCAGGCATCGAGGTGGGGACGGTGACGAATTCATCGATCCTTCAAAGGACCTGTCGACTATATTTATCCTTAAAATAGACCTAAAGTCATCTGCATCAACATCCAGCATATAGAGGGACCCACGTGCATCATTATTTATGATAGTAGGATTCACCTTTTCCCTCAAATACATTAGACAACTAATCACCACGTTGCTCGACGCAAAATCTAGATCCCCGCTCTGCTTTACGCTTACAACCAATTCATCGTATGAACTATTGCAATGAACAACAATGGGTAGTGTTACCTTGGTAAAAGATCTCCATTTCCAACCTCTAGGAGTATTCACCCATTCTCCCATGAAATCACCTGCAACCAGAATAAATTCTGCAACAGATATCCTAGAATTAACCTTTGGTCAACGGTAGATTAAGCTTAGGGTCTATGTTGGGATGCATGCACGATCGATGACTGACGATGATGGGTCGATGACTGAACAGATATCCGTATAGAAACTTAAAAATGCAAATATTACTTCTAATCAATGGTCGTTGGGTTTATGGAATAGAGAAATGAACTTGGGAGTCGCCTCAGTTATTGTAATGTACTTCTAAAGAGTTTTTAACTGGTGTGACTGATTTAAAGCTTTTTAACAATGGTGGAAAGTGTGTTTGAGAAGATAACAAACTAATGAGGTAAAATGGATGCAATGGACAAGTTTATTAGGTTTATGGACTGATTTAGAGCTGATCGTCGAAAAATAACACCGGAAAGGACGCCGGAATTAAGCTTTTTTTGGAGGGAAAGAACCACCTTCTATTTTTAGCTTTTGGATTTATTTTTTTATATGTTTGGAAACCTAGATATTTTATAATGGTGGATGATGGAGTGGGTTGAAGTGTATTATTAAAAACTTAGGGATGAATTTGTTAAGTTGTAAATATTGGGTTAAAGTGTAGTATTAAAAACATTATGGGTGAATTTGTTGAGTTGAATAAATTTGTAATGATGTGGATTAAAAAGGGTATTTGGCAAATTTTTCACAACTTTTTATTAAACCACAAAATAGTTTTTAAAAGAACCTTTTTGGTCAACTTACCCCAGACATCTCACATTGAAAAAACAGGTGATGTGTAGTTTGCCATAAAATATCATAGAAATATAAAATGATTTTTTGTTAGATAAACTTTTTTCAAAAAATAGATAGAATCGTTTTAAGAAAAAAAATGTTTCCAGATGTTATCATAACTCATTTTTGTAAAACTATGGAAGAACTCATTTTATATATAAAGTTTAATACTCCCTCCGTTTCAGAATAAGTGAATTGTTGGAGTATTTATTGGTGTTTCAAAATAAGTGAATCATTGAATTTTTTTTTCAAATTTACCCTTATGATTTGACAACCATTAAACTTTTAAAAAGGTATTACAAAGTCAACTTTTTCTTTTTTGGGGGGTAAAAATAGAAAGTTGTGTTAA
This sequence comes from Capsicum annuum, assembly GCF_002878395.1. Classification (NCBI taxonomy): domain Eukaryota; kingdom Viridiplantae; phylum Streptophyta; class Magnoliopsida; order Solanales; family Solanaceae; genus Capsicum; species Capsicum annuum. The sequence goes on from NW_025861612.1 coordinate 165,377, forward strand.
ATTTATATCTTTAATGTTTTTTGCTTAATCTTTGTGCCAAAATTCAACATTCATTTATTATGAAACGGAAGGAGTACTATTTAATTGAAATAATTCCATTCGTTCTTAAATTTTTGGAAAATGGATATTTTCTTATCAAAATTGAAAAACTTAAATATCAATATCTGTCTTTTAATCATGGCAATTCATATACTCTTTGGTTAAGAAAATTAATTAATCTAGATTTTTAATATTTAAGTAACACAAATGTCACACATCTAAATAAAAACTTGGAGAAATTAGAATTAAGAAAAATGGAGAGGAGCTAGATCCTCTTATGTGGATAGCAAGAAAATTGGAAAATAATAATAATAATGATAATAATAATAATAATAATAATAAGAAGAAGAAGAAGAAGAAGAATAGTAATACTCTAATAATAATAATAATAATAATAATAATAATAATTTATTTTTATAATCTTATTACCAAACATTGCCGTCATAGAGAAGTTTGACCATATCTTATCTACATCTAATGGCCATCTGTCTTAATAATGTATTTTTTCTTTTCAGAAAAATCTGTAAAACAAATTGGTTAAAATTTCATTCTCTAATTTGTGTATTTTTTTAGGAAGCAAAACATCATAACATAGACCTTAAGTCACTTCCATAATTTTCCCACCAAAAAATAATGGGAAAAGGCATCATTTTCATCTCATACTATAAAAAAGAGTCTAAGCCACACCTAAATTATATAAGTAATCTACGTTTCCACCCCAAACTATAGTCGAAAAGTCGAATTCACACCTAAATTATATAAGTGACCTATTACACACCTTAACTATAAAAAAGTGATACTTTTTACTAACGTGGTGCTACCGTGGCAGCGCATGTAAAACACTACACCACATGCAAGTGGTGGTAGCCTGACAGGGTGTAAATAGTTTCATTTTTTTATAGTTTAGGTGTGTAATAGGTCACTAGTATAGTTTAGGTGTGGCTTCGACTTTTCGGATATAGTTTGGGGTGGAAACGATACCTTTTCCCAAAAACAATTGGTCTCCATAAAAATTATGTAGATAAACCTGGAGTAAATCCTTGGGATAAGTTAATTAATGAGATTAATTATGTACCTCCCTGATTGAACTCAGATTTTTTGTATAAAGCACCAAAGTTCCTCTTCCCGTTTTCATGTTCAATACTCACTTTTCCTTGGTCAATATGTCTTTCACCTTTGTCATCATCTTTTTCATTTTTCATGTTGTTATTGATTACTTCACTTGATATTTCGATCGCGAAAAAATGTTTCTTTGATTCAAAGTATGAAGTGCATATCCTTTGTCAACATCTTTTTTCTAGTTTTTCTCACTTTTCTTTCCACTTCTTTTCTTGGGCAAGTATGCCAAAATACCGTTTTTTCAAAACGTTTTTGCCAAATACTTAAAAGTTTTAAAATACTAGTCAAATACCCATATAATTCCACTTCACCATCAACTTTTCTAACTTAACAATTTCAGCCCCAAATTTTATAATAATTCACTTTAGCCCAATAGTACCAACTTAATAAATTCACCCACAAGTTTCTAATAATACACTTCAACCCACTCCATCATCCATCATTATATATACAAAAATATCTAGGTTTTCCAAAAATATTAAAAAAAAAATTTCAAAAGCTAAAAATAGAAGGTGGTTATTTTTCCATCCAAAAAGCTCCGATTCTGGCCACTTTTACGGCGTTATTTTGCCGGCGATTAGTTGTAAATCAGTCCACAAACATCATAAGCTTGTCCATTGCATCCATTGTTACCCCATTTGTTTCCTATCTTCTCAAATACACTTTCCACCATTGTTAAAAAGCTTTAAACCACTCACATTACTCAAAACCACTTTAGAAAGCGCTTTACAGCATCTCAGGCGACTCCAAGTTCATTTCTCTATTCCATTAACCCAACAATCATTGATTAGAAGCAATATTTACAATTTCAAGTTTTTGTACGGATATCTGCACAGCCATCGACCCGTCATCGTCAGTCATAGACCGTGCATACAACCTGACATAGACTGTAAGCATAATCTACCATCCACAAAAGCTTAATTCTACGATGTCTATTGCAGAATTTGTTCTGGTTTCGAGTGATTTCATGGGAGAATGGGTGGAGACTCCCAAATATTGGAAATGAAGATCATTTACCAAGGTGACAATTCTCATTTCTGTTCACCGCAACAGTTCATCGATAAATTCGTTACAAGCGTAATGCAGAGCGGGGATCGAGATTGCGCGCCGAGAAATGTGGTTATTAGTTATCTAATGTATTTGAGGGAAAAGGTGAATCCGAGGATCATAAATAGCAATGTACGTGTGCTAACGTACATAATGGATGTTGATGCAGATGGCTTTAGGCCTATTTTGAGGATAAATATGGTTGAGAGGTCCTTTGAAAGACCGTTGAACTCGTCAGCACCCTCACCGCGGCGCCCGACAGTCGACGATGATTTGATCGACAACGATTTGAATGATTACAATAATGGTGATGATCTTCCAATTAATATGGAAGATGATTCTATGCATATGGAAGACTTGTCATCGGACTCGCAAGATGATGAAGAAGACCATGGAACGACATCACAACTAGGACACTCCATCTCCGACGGAACCAGTTTTGGTTGGTCAAACATTCACCGATAAGAAAGAGCTGAAAAAGCTTAGATGCGGAAGCGGTGAGGCAGTCTTTTGATTATTATATGGAGAAGAGCTGCACGAAATTGATTAAGGTGAAATGCTTATCTCATGGTTGTGGCTGGTTGTTGTGGGCAAAAAAGTATGAGACCTTGGACATATTTCGCATATACAAATATGTCGGATTGCACACGTGAAGTGTTGAACACGCCACTTGCAGGTACAAGAAAGTCTTATCCAAATTGATTTCTTCAGTATGCGTAAATTATTTTCGGAATAGTAAGGGTCCAAGCATAAGAGAAATTCAAAGAATTGTGCTTAAGGAGTTCCGTTGCAACGCAAGCTATTGGATGTGTTGGAAGTGAGGTGTAATTGCGAAGAACATCATTCGCGGGACACCAAAGCAGGGATATGCTTGCTTGCCGGCTTTTTCCCACATGGTAGAGTTATTGAATCCCGGGTCTTCTTACTCTATCATGATAAATCGGATGGATGGATCGTTCGTTTACTACTTCTTAGCAATTGGAGCTTGCATACAGGGATATTTTCATATGAGAAAGGTAATTGTCGTCGATGGCACACATTTGTATGGAAAGAATGGGGGCGTTTTGTTGAGTGTTGTTGCATAGGACATTGAAAATCATATCTTTTCGATTGTCTTTTGTGTCATCGATAAAGAGAACGATGCTTCTTGGACCTTCTTCTTTCAAAAGCTGAAGTCTATCGTAGAAGATGAACCAAATCTATGTGTCATATCTGACAGGCACATTAGCATCGCCAATACCTTCTCCCGTGTATACAGTCATGCACATCACGGACTTTGCATGAGGCACCTCACTGAAAATCTTCGCGTAAATCAACGCTGTGGAGAACATCTTTATCTATTCTACGTCGCAGCAAAGGCTTATTCCTTTGATGAGTTTAGCAATAATTTTATGAAATTAAAGAGCAAGTGCCCCGAGGTAGCACATGTCCTTGAAAATATGCTTGGTTTTGAAAATGGAGTAGAGCACACTTTTCGGGCAATAGGTACGACGTGATGACTTCAAACATCGCCGAGTCGCTCAACTCAATTTTGATGGATGAACAGGAGTACCCCGTGTCATACATATTCAATTCAATTGCTAGAAAATTTGGTGAAAAGTTTAGGGAGCGGTATGCTTTTGTCGATGGTAAAGAGAACAAATTTATGCCTTATGCGGAAAGGATCCTAAGGGATAATAAGAGCACGAGCGATTCCTTGTATGTGAGTAATCCAAATGGGGTTCTTGACTAGTACACGGTGTTTAGCAACGGCATCACTGCCAAGGTCAATCTCTTGGAGAGGAGTTGTTCTTGTTGGAAATTTGACTTGGTGAAAATGGCGTACGAACATGCGATGGCAGCTTTGCGAGCGAAGTATGGCGATGACGAAGGTTATGGTAACTCCATCTATGACTACTCTTCACCAATTTATAAAGTTGAATGCTACCTCCTCGCATACTCGGAAGCAATTAACGTTGTCCCTCTGGAGGCCGAATGGACTGTGCCACAGGAATTGCTAAACACTAAAATTTCACCACCCCCCTACGATCCCAAACTCGGAAGGAAGAAATTCAAACGCACTAAGGGAATCAGTGAGACACTCAAGTCCAAAATGAGGAATAGGTGTTCAATAAGCAAGAAATCCGGGCACAAAAGAACCACGTGTAGAATGGTCATCAAATCATAGATAGGCTTTTTTTTAGCTTCAGTTGTAAAGCTATTGTTTTGGTGGCTAAATATGCATTTCTGTAGATTTTAAACTTCAGTTGTAATTGACTTAAATCGTTGTCTATGATAGACTACATAAAGTCTATGGTGTATATTTCCCAAGGTCTACAAAATATTATGTATTGGTTATATTATTGCTCATCTAACACACTATCTTGATCATTTTCTCACCTTATCTCTCCAATTGATGAAATGAATCATTGTTTCCCTTGTTTCTCATTCCCATTTAATAAAAAGCTACACAAAACATTTGTTCACAAAAAAAACCGTTGGTATACGCAAACCAAGCGTTTTCTCTTCTCACATACTTTGACCTACCATTGGGTGGATATATGAACGGACGCCATCTATAGGTCTATAAGTACAGTCCCTCTTTCTACGTAACCCTTCACTTATCCCTAAATCGAAAATATTAGAACTCCTCTTCTTCTTCTTCACCAAAAATTAAAATCATGCTTGGTCGCAGAATTCTCCTCCGCCCAATCAGACGAGTTCCACCTCGTACCTATAATCTGTTGCTTCTGTGAAATGACTTTGACCAACTTTTCTATAGCCTAGGACAAGATCGATGGTACTTGGAGCGTGATCTCCAACGAATTACTCGTTTCCTCCGAGCAATTCTGGAGCGTCTTGGAATGGACGGCAATGACTATATCACCCCCCCCACCATCCCCATAATTTAGTTTACTTTTTTATTTTAGTTTATGTTTCTAAGTTTTTTTACGTTTGTTCATTGCTGAAGAAGCATTCTTTGTAGGATTTTATTAGAAGAAAGCTTCTTCTATTTTCTCCTTTTTGCTGTAAATATTATTATGTAATGCAATGAACAAGTTTAATATAAGTATGTTTCAGTTTGTTTTAACATTGTATTTACCATCTTTGTTCTGATCCCTTACTTTTTCTATGTAGCGGTTATTCTTCTGTACAGACAAAAACTCGAATCAAATATCTATGCCTTATTCAATTTACAGTACTGTAGCTTGACTAATTTTCTGAAGAGTAAAAAATAACATATAGTCTATCATCGATTGTATACTCAGTATTTCTTTGACTGTACATATTAGTCGATCGAAGACTATGTGAATCGATGGGTTATCAGTTAAATTAAAACAAATAATAATAGATTATTAAAAATTAATTTAATTAAAAAAGATTTAAACAGATTATCACGTGTTTTGTAGCTGGTGGAAGAAAATAATTAAATTAAAAATAATTTAAATAGACAATCACATGTTTTGGGACATGTGGAAGAAAATAATTAAATATAAGATGATTTAAATGGGTAATTATATGTTTTGGGGCTGGTGGAAGAAAATAATTAAATTAAAAATAATTTAAATAGATAATCACATGTTTTGGGGCTGGTGGAAGAAAGTAATTTAATTAAAAAAGATTTAAATAGATAATCTTGGAGTGGTGGTGACACTTAATAGACCGTCGTAGATCATGACCTATGTCAGCCATCGATTAGTTTGATCTACCGTAGACTTACACCTTTAGTAGTGCATCAATTGATATCATGATTATGCTTAGACCACGGTGATCTATATACACTGTTATAGACCATTACTTCGATGTAGTTAAAAAATGAATAAATAAATTAAAAATAAATGTAGTGTGGATTTTTACACATGTGAATGAGTGTAAACAAGTCACATAATCATATTAGAGTTTAAACAAATTAGGGGGTGAATTAAGGAGTGTGTGGATGGATAGTGGTTGAATGTTCAATATCCTAAGAGTAATATTTGTCAAAGCACAAGTATGTATTTAGGATGATGATTGTTTTACCACTATTAATTTCACACTCTTTTGATTTAGGGGTGGTGATGGAAGGAGTATGTGGAATGTGTAGTCATTAAATACAATACATATCCTCAAAACATACTTGTGCTTTGACAAACATTACTCTTACGATATTGAACATTCAACCACTATCCGTCCACACACTCCTTAATTTACCCCCCCTCCCCCAATTTGTTTAAGCTCTAATATGATTATGTGACTTGTTTACACTCCTTCACGTGTAGAAATTCACACTACATTTATTTATTTATTTTTAACTACATCCAACTGATGGTCTATAACAGTGTACATAGATCACCGTGGTCTACGCATAATCATGATATCAATAGATACACTACTAAAGTTGTAAGTCTACGGTAGACTAGACTAATCGATGGATGACATAGTTCATGATCTACGGTGGTCTATTAATGTCAACACCACTCTAAGATTGTCTATTTAAATCTTTTTTAATTAAATTACTTTCTTCCACCAGCCTCAAAACATGTGATTATCTATTTAAATTATTTTTAATTTAATTATTTTCTTCCACCAGTCCCAAAATATGTGATTATCTATTTAAATTATTTTTAATTTATTTATTTATTTTTTAACTACATCCAAGTGATGGTCTATAGAACTATACATAGATCACCGTAGTCTACGCATAATCAGGATATCAATCGATGCACTACTAAAGGTGTAAGTCTATGGTAGACCTAAGTAATCGATGGCTGACATAGGTCATGATCTACGATGGTCTATTAAGTGTCACCACCAATTCAAAAAAGAAAAATTACTTTTTCAACGGTAATAAACAACTACTTTTGTAAGCCATCAGTGTTAACACTTCATTTTTACTTCATATATAAGGTGTCCATCCCTCATTATTTTATTTCATTCACTTTGTTTTATTTTTAAAAAATTCGACAATGTCGCAAGCATCTCAAACATCCAATTCTAAAAGTACTCTAATTTGTCATTGTGGGAATGCGGCTGTCTTGAAGCTGTCACGCACGAATTTAAATTCAGGTCACAAATTTTATAATTGTGCAATTGCGAAAGTGAGCTATGTTTTTTTTTAAAAGTTAAATTAATCGTTATGTAATTATTATTTTTTTCCTAGGATAATGGCGTATGCTTATTTTTTAAATGGCTTGATGAACTATCACCTCTAACCAGTCCATCAACGTTAAGTCCGAGACTCGAGACAATAAATTTTGAAGGCTTGACAAAATTTAATCTACTACAAAAGCTCCAACAATGCGAAGAAAATAAAGATTTTGTCATGACTTTGTTCAAAGAAGCCGAAGAATAGTGGGATCACTTTAAACTATTGCTTCATGACATCCAAATAGAGAGGGATCAACTAAAACAAAAATTAATTTTGACCGAAGAAAGAGAGAATGTCCTAAAAATGATGTTATATGTTATAATGCTAGTATTCGTTCTTTGGAAAAGTGTAACATGGATGTAGTGATATTGAATAAATATTAATATTTCTATTTTTCTATAATGTTAATACTATTTTTGATAGAACCATAGTCGATTAAACAACATGTCAACTTAAATTCAACCAGCAGGGTAATACTATGCATACGATATATGAAATATTAAGTAAGCATTCTATGATATCAAACATACAATGTACCAACTATGACCATACCATGCATATTCAAATTCCATGCCACAAATCAGTTTGACAGAAATAGATTCAGTACAGAATCATTACAAGTTTCATAAAATAAGAGAATAATTGTCATATCCTACCACCAGATCCTTCAACCTTCATATTTGTAAAATAAAAAAAAATCATATCATAAGAACTCATCATTCAACACCACAATAAATGGCTTAGGATTCAAATATTTTTTTCCCTAAGTTCCTCATCAACACAAGTGTTACTGTTGATTTCATCAACAATGTCCATGACCACATCTTTTTGGTCAGCTTCAGCTCCTTTTTTCTCAATAGTTATAGATGCTTCTTCATTCTCACCTTCTTCTCCTTTTTTTTAGCTTGTGCAGCAACTGGTGCTTCTTTAGTTTCGTTTTCTTCCACACCTTCTTCGCTTTTTTCACCTGCAGAAGTTGTTTCTTCCTCAGCTTCTTTTTTTGTTCACCTGCTGCGTCTTTCTCAACTTCTTCTTTGTCAGTTTCTTCTTCAACAGTTTTTTATTTTTCCTCGCCTTCTTGTTCATCTGCTGCCGCTTCTTCTTCTGCTTCTGTAGTCGCTACTTTTCTACCTTCTTCTTGGCTCTTATCTTCTTCCATTTCTTCTTCATCATCCTTTTCTTCTTATTATTTTTCCTCTTCTGCCACAACAGAGGCCAACTCATCCATTTTTCTCTTTTTTTCTCTTTCTTCATTCCTCTCTGATTCATGAAGGTCCACATGCATTGTATCATCATATTACAAAGTGTTACTGATATTTAAAGCTGAAAATTCATTAACAACATCAATTATTAAATGAAGTTACCTCGCTCGTGTTGTCGCTCATCCTATTCCTTTCTTAATTCTTTTCTCTCTAATATAGGCAGCAATATCTAACACAGCTTCCTCAAGTGTAGCAACACACTTATGAAGATCCCCGGGGGATGAGGTTCCTACTGCATCTTTGGAGGTGCTCGGAGAATCATCATCACCAACGCGTACTCCAACGGGGTTACCACCCAAATCCCCACCATCATCACTGTCCTCATTTGAAGTAAAGACAGTCACCCCTTCTAACTCTTTCTTCAATCCATCGAGGACATTATTTTTTACCTCATCCGTATATGGCTCAAACGTAATCATGTAATCCATCTTCATCTCACAAACAGTAGGGGTGATGTACGGGTGTACGTTCTACAAAATATCAATTAATAATTACATAACATTTGATACAACGGTAGTATTATTGCATAATAGAAAATAAGTTCATACCTCGGTAAATTTTCCTTTATGCTTGAATGGGTCGCCTTCGATTATCTTGTCACTTTTTGTAGTGTGCCATCTGAGGATGCAGGGAATGGGAAAGGCCTCATCCATTGATTTTCCAGCAAATTCTCTAAGTTGAAGAAAGTCCTCATAGATCCAAATTTGTAAACACTACAACAGTGAAAAAAATAACTCAGAGTCTATGACAGAGTATAAATAAAATGAGAATCTACGATAAACTCACTAAAGGGTTTATGGTAGATACCATGAATGCCCAGGGAAATCGAATAGAGTATAGGATGCCTTCTGCTTCTCATCAAATACTTCTTTCTTCTTCTTCAGGTCACTTTTCTTCTTCAGATAGTCCATGGTCAGTTAAAATGTCTCTTTTCCCCATGGATACTTCACTAAGAAACTCAAAGAATCGACCATTTGAATCAGTTTTGTGTCGATAACCTTCGTCAAATATTTTGCAAGCAGCATGGTGTGCAAGAACCACAGTAGATAGCACTTGAACTTCTGGTCCTCGTTCAGTTTATTCCCTCTGATTAGGTGTAAAAAGTTGGCCATCGTGATGTTTTTGTTTTCGTCACCTTAAAACAAAAAGTGTTCCCCTTTGTTAACACCTTCTTCATTTTTGATTCACTGGGTTATGATGAGCAGTTTAGCCTCATGATCAAACAAAACTCTTTCAAGCCAAAACAGGAAGGCTTGTTGTTAACGCAGAACCACATCTCATGACACATCTTATCATTCTTAACGCGTTGCAACAGCAAATAATGGACCAACTGCCCATTGAACTTGAGATGTTTTGGCAGGTTTCTCAGGTGTCCAAAATAGGACCGCTTGAATCTTTTCTTCAATTCTTGATCGACTAGAACTTGCTTAAATTCTTGATAAGCATCCATTCTTGATCTGACCAATATCTTTATCGGGAAAGATCCAACCTCATCAATTATTAGTTGAAGGTCATACCACTCTATGGAAATGCACCTTAAAAGATACGACACGGACAAGGAATCATTATCCCCATCATCACTATTTCTCCCACTTCCCTCGCTCTCTCCACTGTCACTACTGACACTCCACTTGGTAACATCTTCACTAAAATTGATGTAGTCGCTTATCTCTTTTAACTCCAAATCTGATTCAGACACCGACTCTTCAATTTTCTTTCTTTTTGAGATATTTCCAACTTCCTCAGCTTTTCTTTTTTACTGCTACCAGCGGTACCGGTTTTACATTTATGAATGATATTATTTTTACCCATTTTCAACACAATCTACACCTGAAGAACAAATCTCTCATTTTCAGTTCATAGACCACAAGTCTATCAATAGAAATAACTCAACGCTCAAATGAAAACCCCTCAAAAAAATTAACAAATAGTTCACTACATAAACATATAATAACTGAACCAAAATCCAACATGCAATATCAAAACACAACAATTGCTAAAAATCAAACTAATTAGCTATTAATATTTCAATTTTCACTATTTCAGCAATCATGTTTTAAAAGAATTTCATACGTCTTAAAATTGATTTCAATCTAGGGCATTCTCATTTCATAGACCATAGGTCTACGGATAGACCGCGGGTCTACGGACAGAAACAGGTCGCTATTCAAATCAAAATGCCAAAATAATTTTTCAAATAGCAATTATCCCATCATTCAACACTTCGTTGCTAAAAAAACACGACTAAACCAAAACACCAAATTTGAAAAAAAAATTCCTACATCACTACGAATCGATTAGCAAAAACAACCATTTAAATGGATCTAGAAATAATCAAAACTTGATTTTAACTAACCTTGCGAAGCAACAACGACCCCTTCGCGGCTGGAGAAGAATACGAAATGAAAATGACATTTTTGGGAGAAGTAGTTTCAAAAGCGAGAGTTGGAAATTGAAGAGGAGAGAGAGAAGTTTTTTTTTATATATTGGAATAAGTGGAGGGTGTTAGGTGTATCTATAATCTATATCTATAATATATTAAAAGTGTGAAGACCCTTAAAAAAATGATTTGAACTTTTTACCCTTCATTAAAAGACTATTCTTTAGACAAAACTGTCTTTTCAATATTTTTAATTTATTATTTAATTATTTTTTATTATATTAACTACACTTCTTAAAATATATAGGACACCTAAAATATATGGTAAGAGAATTAATTAATATTTTTCGTTCTACCAGACTTCCTAAAATATATGAAACTCAAATAAATTAAATACTTTAGTAAAACTTTCCTTATTTTGACAAATTATAAAAATAGAAAGTCCATAATTTACCAAAATTTATTGCTACATGTATGTAATCAAAATTGTATTCCATCTTGGATTCTATGTCTATTTCTTTTCTATATGAACACATCATGGTTTGTGTAGTCCAAGTGAAAAACAAAAATCAAATGTTTCCTTTAAAGTAAATACACATACGGAGAAACTCTTATGGTTATAATCTACTTCTTTATTGCATTTGGCATGAACTTTTTTTTCCTTTTGATAATAGAACTGTTAAATTTTGCTTTTGTCTACGCAAAATTGTGGTAGTTTATATTTATCTAGAATTATTTGTTGCATAGAATTCATCGATTGTGGTGATCTTTTTTTTTCAACAATAATTGATGATTTATTGAAGTTGCGACAAATCTCCGACATCATGACTAGTGAGTAATATATATACCATTTATTATATTATATTCATTTATCTGAATCTAAAATTTTATATAATCAAACTTAATACACCTATTTTATTTTGAATTCGGTGCTTCTACAATAAAATATTCTTATATAAATTCTGAATACGACGCTTCTAAAGTAAAATACTTTGATAGAAGAAGTCACTTTGTCTTTTCACTATTTTTTAAATTTATTATTTAATTATTTTTTATTATATTAACTAGACTTCCTAAAATATATGAGAAACCTAAAATATATGGTAGGAGAATTAATTAATATTCTTCGTTCTACTATTCAATTAAAAAAATACTCCGAAAATAGAACTCTAAACAAATCGTTTTGCCTATTGCGATAATATGATTGATGCTCATCTAACTTGATTCGATTGCATGTCTAGATTGGTGGATGCTTGACTTTTTTATTTATATATAGTAGATGTAGACCCTCCTTCGGTTATATAATATGTTCACTTGTGAACCTCCTTGCTGAAAATCCTGACTCCGCCACTGTCTCTATTAGTTTATTATTTTGTGGTAGTTTACTGTTCATACTTTGAGAAATTTTTGTGTGTAAAATTTAAGTTTAATTGTATAGTTTTGATATCACCTTTATCGTATTATTTTGTTGCAGTTTACAGGTTTTAGATAAATGTTGGTCGGCCTTGAGAAATGTTTTTATGTAAAGGTTAGGTTTAGTTATATTATTTTGATATCTCTATTATCGTATTATTTTGTTATTGTTTACAAGTGATAGATGAGTGTCAGACAACTTTGAAAAGAATTTTATGTGTAAAGATTAGATTTAATTGTATTATTTTGATCTCTCTATTATTGTATTCTTTTGTTACAATTTACAGATGGTAGATGAATGTCGATCGACTTTTAAAAATATTTTTGGTAAAGATTAGGTTTAATAAAAAAATTATCCATCTTTACATACTCAAAAGATATTAAATTTAATTACTATATTCATTTTTATCATTTAAACAAATATCCTATTTAGCGTAATATTTGAATTCATTAAAGAGAGGTACACGCACAAGGCGCGTACACCTAAACTAGTTATATTAAATTTGTAAAGTTGTAAATATGATGAATTGGTCCCTTGGCCCACGTGTGGGCCCCACTTTTTCTGACTTTTTCCCACTTTTTACACCCTAAACTTAAAAAATAAATTAAAAAGAAATTAAGTGGATATTTGACAAATTAGTTTTGGAGGGTGCCTTCTTTGCCATTTATTCTCAAGTTTCTTGAGAAAATTGAAGAATAGGTGTCTTTTAAGTCTTGAATGAAGGATTGGTGACATTGACCAACAGATAGGGTCAAACATTATTAGGAAACTTGATCAAGTTAATTGTGGACTTGATTAATATTTTTAAAACTTTCTAATCTTTTCAAAAATACAAATCAATCCAACACACACCCTCTTCAATCCAAATCAACCACTCACTCCTCTCTCTCGATAGCTTCTCTCAACTCTCTCCCAACCAACAGTTCTGGAAAATTTCTCCCTTCAACCCTCGATGACAAATAGTTGGGCTTCGAGTTCTCCTCTTCAATTCAATCAACCTGTCTCTCATCCCTCTCTCGACAGCTTCTCTCAACTCTCTCCCAACCAACTATTCTGCAAATTTCTTATTTTAATCCTCGGCGACTTCAACATCCGACTATAAATAGTTGAGATTCCAGTTCCTTTTCGACTTCAATCGACGTGACAGCCTTGCTCTCGACCACAACAGCTTCAAATTCTTCATCGGTCCTTTTCTTCTTTCACAGGTAAAAATTTATGGCCTTTTTAGTTTTGAAGAAAACGAGGAACTTGAGCCAACTTCTCTTATAGTATTGGTTAACAATTTCATTATTTGTTGCACTAATTTGAAATGCGGTCTGAATAAAATCCTAATTTCTGGTATTTCTTCTCTTCTCTTCTCTTTTTGAAGTGAATTATGATATTTTGTTATTTGTTGCATTTTTTTTAAGTTTGATTTTTATTGTTTGTGTTTATATAAACAAAAGGACAATTTGGTTTGATTTGTTCTGTTTTTGTTCTTGGTAAAAATGGTGAAATTGTTGTTTTTCATTGAACAAAATCGCGCTACTGTTCCCTCCGACAGATTACCCATCTGGTGCAATATTTTAACCATATGATGCAATAGATTCATCATATGATGCAACAAATCAACCATCAGATTACAATTCTGATGTAACAGATTAATAATCTGATGCAACAGCTTTACCATATATTGCAACAGATTAAGCTTCGGATAAAAAATCTGATGCAACTAATTAACCATCTGGTGCAATGGAAGAACCATCAGATTAATAATCTGATGCAACAGATGAACCTCCTATTGGATAAAATCCTACCAACTCTTCCTACAGGAAAAGTCCAAAACTTGATTTTTCCAACTGATCATTCATCTGCCGCGATAGACGACCTTATATTGGAAGAAATCTAAACAATATTGACCATTGATAACTGTTCCAACAGATCACTCATGTGTTGCGACAAATGTATGACCTGTTGCACAGACCATTCATCTTTCTCAGTAGATAAGTGATATATTTTGTATTGTCGCAACAGATCACTCAGCCGTTGCAATGGATTATTTAACTGTTCCAACAGATGACTGATATGTTGCAACAGATGATGTCATAATAGTTATGTGATCTATTGAACAGACCATTCATCTATCTTAAAAGATGAGTGGTATGTTTTGTATTGTTGCAACAGATTACTCATCCGCTGCAATAGTTTGATTATATGCTGCAATAGATATACTACCAGGTGCAACAGATTGGTGATCTATTACAACTGTTATTTTACTGGTTTGCTTGTTTGATTTACTGTAATCCTTTTTTAACGATGCATTAATCAACAATAATATATTATTTTATGTTCCTGTTAATTTTAGATAATATGGTTCCCCAAAGAATAGAAACCAAATCAAGTACAAGTAAAGGAACAAGTGAAGCAGCTAGGCTACATCCACCACTCTATGAGCTTATTTTACAAGAGTTATCTCAATCAGGAGCAGAATATGATGAACACTGGGAGGAGGACTGTTTCAAAAGAGATGATGCAGATGCTAATAGCCCTTCCACCGAAGAGCTGGTCAAAGCCTTCAGCATTGATCATTATCTTGTGAGAATGCAGTGCGATGGTGCCGCAAATTTAATGGGTGATTTTGTGGTTAAGTCAGCCATGGGAAAATCTTTCGACGCCTTCAGAAAAATACTTCGAGAGCAAAAATTAGATGCTTATTTCAGGGACAGCTGCTTTGGAAAATATCTTAATTTGTCGAAGGACAACAATGCTCGTTTCCAAATAAAAATGGTATATAACTTCTCAAGCATAGGTTTATGTATGAAAACAAAGATAAGATGGATGAGATGTGGATAAATTACTATGGCATACCTGTTTGTTTTGGTTGGAAGGAGTTTGCCATAGTTACTGGACTAAAATTTTATCCTCCTTCTCAAGTTATACCTATTCCAACCCCAAAAAAAGCACCCCGAACACCCAAAAAAGGCAAAGGCAAGTCGTGTGATCGTGATGACCTGGTGTCCATTGTTGGTCCAAGCTTCAAAAACAAAAATTTGATAGAAACGTGGAAAGGTAAAGGACTTTCAAAGAAGCACAAGCAGTCATTGTGTTTGGTTTGGTTTGTACATAATATTCTTTGGGCGAGAGACGTTAAAAACAACATAAGCCTCGGTTTAATAAAGCTCTCCGAGGACCTTAAGGCTTTTAACAGCTATCCATGGGGGTATGAAAGCTTCAAAATAACTGTCAAATATTTGTTGAATCCGTTAGCACCAAAGACAGTCAACTTATATAGCTTCCCATGGGCTTTCATGGTAAATGTTTCTTTCTTCTATTATGATATCATTCATTTTTTTCACTCAATAATGGTTTTGATTTATTGGCGTTATTTTATAGGCTTGGGCATTTGAAGCCATTCCTTATTTGAGACAACAAGTGAACTACCAGGAAGGAGTTTCCTGTCCAAGAATCTTGAGATGGTTGTCGGTCAAAACTTATAAAAATGCAAAATTTCTTGATCTCTTCAACCCTCCGAAGGATGCAGTAAGTATACTTATAATTAATTTTTTCTTTTAGTTAATATTTTTTTAATGATCTAATCATCATTTTAATATATGTAATGATTTATATTAGAATGTGCATCCGTCGCTAGTTCCGACCAATATAAGTTGAAGATACCATTTTTTCTTACTTTACAGTCTATGCAAACTTTATCGGATCCTAAGGTCATCGACAGAATAAAAATGAAATTGTTTGGAGCAACGGTCATTACAAGAAAAGCAATTTTCGAGGGTGGGCTTGTTGTTGTTGTTGATGGAGCTGTTGTGGTGGTAGTGGTGCTGCTGTTGGTGCTAATGATGCTCCTCTTACAGTATTTAAAGTAAATCATTATGAGTATGATCATACTTGTTATACAGATTTTGCCTCTCCCAGCTAATGTTCTGCATGCAAATGTCAAGACTGCAGGACGAAACATGATGTAGTGATTAATGCTATTAATGCATTAATTACTTCTGTAAAGGAATTGACATCTAAGAGGGGCCTCATTCCATCAAAGAGGATTTTATTTCCATCTTCTCCATTAGAGATTAGGGCTAAGAGGAGAAAGAGAGTGATTTTCAGGGCATTATCAGGCATCCAAAAAAACAAAATTGCAACTCCTCTGCCTGCATGTTATATATATTATATATCTTCCAAATGACCAAACAACCAGACACATATTTGTTTCAATAGATGACACATCTGCTAAAAATTATCAAACAAATATATGCATCTGTTGCAACAGTTGACTAACCTGTTGCACCAGATACTTTATCTAGTGCAACATATATTTTGTCTGTTTCAGCAAATCAAACAGCTCTTCGTACAGCTTTTATTTGTACCAATAGATGACCTATCTGCTGCAACAGATGATTCATATGTTGCAACAGATGGATCATCCATTGGAAATTATCACACAGGGTCTTTCTCATGTAGAAATTTGTCCCAACAGTTGATTCATTAGTGTAACAGAAATATAATATGTTTGGGATAATTTAAAATGGGAGGAAGACCTGTTTGATTTGCTAGAAGAGATGAGTTATCTTTTTCCATTTTGTTGTATCTCCGTGATTAGCATTGACCAATTTTGGCTTTCCAGGTGGATGTAGAAGAAGCTACTGCTGAACAGCATTGACAATATGCTACTCTTTTAATGGAAATATGGTGAACAGAAAGCGCAGAAACCATATGCAAGTGATAATGAAGATCCACTATGAGCAAAGCCGAATTCCATCGCACCGGATGAAGAACAACTTGTCCATACTGAGTAGATCTTTATAGCTTAAGCCTGGCAAATCAATCCTTAGCAGTATACTTAAATTATTATTGATGTATTTGTTGAGATCTGTACCCATAACAATATTTTACATTTCATTTATTCTTTGACTTATTTCAGCTAATTTATGAAGGCTTCAATTTATTTTATTTTGTCTATGAATTTTATTTATTCCTTAGATTTTAACTTATTAATTGAAAAGGAATACTAGATTCAAATATTACAATAGATAATTTATCTGTTGTAACAGACGACACATTTATTGGAAAATTCAAACAAATTTAGACATATGTTGCAACAGGTAGGTAATCTATTGGAATTTATCAAACAGGTCTTTCCACTATTGCAACAGATAAACTTTAGATAAAAACATCAAGATAATACAACAGATGACATATCTATTGAAAAAAAATAGATTTAGACATATGTTGCAACAGTTGTTGCAACAGACAACACATCTATTGGAATAATCGAATAGATTTATACATATGTTGCAACAGGTAGGTTATCTATTGGAATTTATCAAACATGTCTTCCCACTGTTTCAACAGATGGACTTTAGATAAAAATATTGAGATAATACAATAGATGACCAACCTATTGCAACAGATAAACTATATGTCAGAACAGATAGGATAAATATTACAACGGATGGAGAATCCGTTGCATTATAAAAATTCAACTTTTGTTGGACATAAAAAATTGTCTCTACGTTTAAAAAGGTTAAAGTGAATTGAAATAAAAAAGGCGCAACTCATCGACGGTGTTCAGTTCAAACACCTAAAATAAAATAGGCATCAAGTAGACATGTTCATTTTAAAGACATAAAATAAAATAGGCATCAAATGTGTTAGTATCAATCCTGGCACATTTCGCTGACTTGCCGTCGCTTGGCCCCCAATGGTCATTCCCCCCCCCCCCCATTGTTTTATATATCCATCTTCCTCCTAAAATTTAACCCTAAATTATCAGATCTTCTTCTTCATCGTCATCTTCTTTTATCAATCCAAATTCTTCAAATTATTACTTTTATTTTTTCCAACTGACCTTGATAATGTCGAGCACATCTTCTACTATTTTTTGTGATAAAGATTTTTGATATTGTAAGTGCGGTCATGAATCTCTGTTAAAGGCTTCTTGGACTAAACAAAATCCATATCGCAGGTTTTTTACTTGTAAGATTTCAAAGGTAATATTTTTTTATTTAATTAATTAATTAATTTTTGACTTGTAATTGTTTTGTAATTGTGTTCTCTTTTTTGTAGAAATTGGGTGGATGTGATTACTTTGATTGGTATGAAGAACGACACCCTTCACAAGCAAATCGTGTAATCTGGGGTTTGTTGAACAAAGTCAAGGCTTCTGAAGAGAAACAAAATCGAGCAAGAAGATACTACATTGTTGCAGTTATTGCTACTGGTTTGATGTTGTTGGGCACATGGATATTGAATCCTAATTGCTGAAATTTTCATGGTGGTGAATGTATTTGCTACTGGTTTGTTGTCGATGAGCACATGGATATTCAAGCGTAACTGTTGGAAAATATCAAAAAGATTTAGGCATATGTTGTAAAATTTAGGTCATCTGTGGAAATCAACAGATTAGACTTAAATTATTAGATTATTCATAGAAGTTATCAAATAGGTCTTTTCACTGTTGCAACATATTAGACTTAGATTATTAGATTATTAGATTATTCAAACAGGTCTTCCCATTGTTGCAACAGATTGACAATCTAATTTATTGCATTATAAAAAACTCAAATTTCATCAGAAAAAAATTATTGCCACTACATGTACATGTAATAAAGTGAAGGGTGACTTCAAATTAAAAATTTCTATTTCACAGGCTCTTCTATATACACAGGCTTCAAGCGTCCATTTAGTACCCCATAAGCCCAGACCTCTTGTAGGTTTGCCACAGCGTTGTCACATAGAAAAGTCATTGGCTCGGCCATTTCTTTGCTGGTCAGGAAACATTTGATATGTGCAAGAGCGTGCGAGCCGCTCGCTTTAGTGGCATCATCTTTTGGAAGGATCATTCCCCTGTTTCGACCTTCAAAATCCCATAATTTCTTCATAAACACTTTCTTTGGCAAATGATTCATCAGTTTACTCTCCCTCAACAAAATGGACAACAGCACCATCAATGGATCCACGAGGAGAAAAAGATCAAAATCGTCGACGAGAGGTATGTTAGAGTCATAAACATTGATCTTTCCCTACTCGAGTAGTATCTCAACAGCCCGATAATGCATGCCGTTCACGCTAATGACTGCAAGAATCCTTTTTGCCTCGGTCTAGCTCTTGCCATATGGATTTGGCCTATCCCCTCTAACATATCTTAATGTTTCTTCTTCATCAAAGACCAACATAGGAACTAGGAAATCAAGTCCCACGCCAAGGGCTGAAGCCTCTCCATTGAGTTGATCGTACCTATCCTTGAGCTTCTTGCAGAAATCGAGGTCCATTATCCTATCGACAGCGTCATAAGCTTCCCGGTACGTTAATTGCCTTTTCCTTATGAGGTAGAGAATTATGTCAACATGCTGTGAGATAAGAAGTCAATTTTTAAAGAATTCAATTTTTAAATAGGTTAGTAATTGTAAAGATGCAACGGATGGTCCATCTGTTGCATAGGGTTCTCTGAATCAATAATCCAACGCAACTTAT
>NW_025861612.1:188208-189572 GCF_002878395.1 Capsicum annuum
TCTTCTCTTCGGTGCCAAGTTCCGCGTATATGTCCACCTTCTTGACTGGCCCCTGAACTTCAACAGCTTTTGGAGAGGGAGGAATTACAATTTCTTTTAATTTTCGAGCGGAAAGTACATCTCCAATTGCTCTTTTCTTTCTCCTAACCAACACTGTAGGAGTGTGTGGCTCCCTCACCTTCTTGGATGGTATGACAAACCTCTTATATTTGAATTCCTCGATAGCTTTTGAGATAGCCTCTACTTTTTTAAAGAGTTTATCCTGTCTGTCCTTGCACTCATCATATTCGCAACGAGAACATGAGGGTGAAGAGGGGTGAGAGGGACCTGTATAAAGGCGAAAATGGGTGTTTTCAAACATATTTATTCTTTGGTAGAAGCATCAGTATGCCTGCCACCAATACCAATAACTCCACCAGAAGAAGCACCCGGATCTACCTTAGTAAAAGGTTGGTCATGAAGAGCCTCAACATTAGGATGACCTTGCCTAACTGCTCTTCTTATGGCTATTGGTCGAGCCAATTCCTTCTTTATTAACTCCACTGTTGGGTCTGCAATAGGATCAACATGACCAAGAGTAATATAAGAAGTCATCACCGACTCTTCCTCAGTAGGCACGATCCATGTATGCACAACCTATAAAAAAGAGAAAAAAAGACAGTTGTATTTAAATCATATAATATAATAATTTTCACAGTTGGGCTACATTTTTAAACAAAGAAAACCCATCTATTGCATAGTTTGCAGTATATGGTTAAAATCCGTTTGAGTCTGGTTCAGAGAAACAGAGCAACACATGGATAATCTGATGTAAAATATCAATCATCTGTTGCAACAGCTGCACAAGATGGGTAATCTATTATACAACAGATAATCTGTAGGTCACAATAGATGAATGGTATGTTATCAGATTAAACATCTGTTGCATAATTTGCAGTAGATGGTTAATCTTTTAGGAGTCGAGTTCAAAGAACCAAAGCCACAGATGGGTAATCTGATGCAAGATATACCCCGTCGCAACAGATGTCCCATTTGGTGCATCAGATATAACATCTCATGCACCAGATATAACATCTATTCAATATCTTTCTTATCTTTAAGTAGAATTATTTTACTTGAAGAAGACGTACTACATCATTCGGAGGGTTAAAGATATCAGCCTCCTTAATATTGGTGTTTCTTTTTGCAGCCAACCACCTAAACATCCTTGGATGAGAAACCTCATCCGGGTAATCCATTAACTGCTTTCGGAGGGGAGGAATGGCTTCAAATGCCCAAGCCTAAAAAGTGTAAACAGGAAGCAAGCAAAAAAAAATCATAATAACTATATTCAATATAAATTAATGGATGAGTAAAATTAATCA
>NW_025861612.1:189672-193803 GCF_002878395.1 Capsicum annuum
TGAAGAAGACGTACTACATCATTCGGAGGGTTAAAGATATCAGCCTCCTTAATATTGGTGTTTCTTTTTGCAGCCAACCACCTAAACATCCTTGGATGAGAAACCTCATCCGGGTAATCCATTAACTGCTTTCGGAGGGGAGGAATGGCTTCAAATGCCCAAGCCTAAAAAGTGTAAACAGGAAGCAAGCAAAAAAAAATCATAATAACTATATTCAATATAAATTAATGGATGAGTAAAATTAGGGATTAATTTTACTATGAAAGCCCAAAGAAAGTCGTATAATGTGGTCCTCTTTCTCTTTCTAACTCTCCAATTCCTCCTCTTTCTCACTTTTATTTTCTTCATCACCATCTACGGACCCTTGTCCACCTCCCTCAATGCTATTTTCATATCTCTCCTCAGCTTCACTTTTCCCTGACTGAGATTGTTCAGGAAGCTCTTCCGAATCCCTCTGTACTATAACCTTGTTTTTGAGTGGTCAGACGTTGATCCACTTTCACCTTTTTTTCTTTTGGGAGACATGTTTTACCTACAGACAAAGAAAAACAAAAATTACATTATAGTTGATGTATGCATAGATTTTAAAAAATACATTACAAACACCACGAATACCGACACACCAATAGCCACCACCACAACACCACCAACCAATGCCAACAAAGAAACAAACACCACGAATACCGACACCACCACAAACACCACCAACCAATGCCACCACCGGTGCCACCACGACGACCACAAACACCACCACCACCACCAATACCACCAACACCATCCAACTATACCACGACAGTCAATGGAACACTGCGATAGAAACTAGGGATTTCTCGAGTTCTTCCTACAATTTTACCATCAAAACTCAAAATTGTAAACTCATTCTCGAAGATAATACAATTAAAAATTTTATTTTTCATCATTAACTTAAAATCCCTTATTTTTTAGAAAAAAACAAATATAGAGCTCTTCTCGAACTCTTTTGCCTACGAAGACAAAGAAAACGATTGATACAAGCAAGAATGATGTCAAAAATAACACATATGTAGTCAAAAATGAGAAGAAAAGTAATCTGTTGTAGAGGGTTGAGCAAATTTTTTGAGTAGTTGTTGTCTGTACTGTATTGTTGAGTGAGAATGAGAAAGAAAGAGCCAGACCTCAAGATTTGAAATGATGAAAGGTTTTGTATGGGTTGATTTGTATTTTGGAAAAGAATAACAAGTAGTTTTGAAAATGTTAATTTGGTCCGAAATGATCTTAATTATTTTTAAAATCATAAAATATATGCGTAATTTTTAAAATAATATAAAAACAATTGAAGTTATAGTTGACCGAGTACTCTAGGAGGTGACCATGTGAAAACTCACCCCTGGTCCTAGATTAATCAATTTAGGAGTTTAACATGTGAACTCAATTGAAATTGTAAAAAACAAATGTCCAACATGTTGCGTCAGATTTCTCATCTGTTATAAATTATCAATCAGATTAGGTAACAATATATTATAAATCTGATGTAAATTATCAAATAGATTAAGTCATCTATTGTGACAGATTACCCATCTATTGTAAATTATCAAATGGATTGTCATATGTCGCAACAGATTACCATATGTTGTAAATTATCAAATAGGCGTTGCCATCTGTTGTGGCTGACCCTATGATAACTCACCCCTAGTCCTAGATTAATCGATAATTTACCCTATGAGAACTCACCCCTAGTCCTAGATTATTCAATCAAGGTATTAGTACCCTATTCCTAGATTAATCAATTAAGGTATTAGTCTAACATATGAGGTAGTAAGAATCATTTTGGCTCAGAGTGATCGATCACCGACTCTGGTCGGGAGGAACACAGTATCGTTTCATCATACAATTAACAAAAGACTCAATTAAAGTTGTAATTGACCCTATGAGAACTCACATTCAATTAAGGTATTAGTCTAACATATGAACTTAATTGAATTATATAAAAACAAATGCTCAACCTATTGCAACAGATGTCTTTTCTATTGGATTAAATCAAATAGATTATGTAATTTGTTGCAACATATTACACATCTATTGTAAACTATCAAATAGATTAAGTCATCTATTGCAACAGATTACCCATCTGTTGTAAATTATCAAATGGATTGAGTCATATGTTGCAATAGATTACCCATTTTTTGTAAATTATCAAATAGGCGCTGTCATCTATTATAGTTGACATTATGAGAAATCACCCCTAGTCGTAGATTAATCAATTAAGGTATTAGTTGGACATATGAAATAGTAAGAATCGATTCATCTCAAAGTGATCGATCGACGACTCTTGTCGGGAGGAACGCAATCCCGTCTCATCAAGCATGTGCCAAAAGACTCAATTGAAGTTGTAGTTGACCCTATGAGAACTCACCCCTAGTCCCAGATTATTCAATTAAGGTATTAGTTGAACATACGAGGTAGTAAGAATTGGTTCATCTCAGAGTGATCGATCGATGACTTTTGTCGGGAGGAATGCAGTACCGTCTCATCATGCAATTTCCAAAAATCTCAATTGAAGTTGTAGTTGACCCTTTGTACTCATTTATCCATCCCTAATTCCACCTAGATCAATGTAGGTACTATTATTAATCTTAACATAAAGTTAATGAGAACACATTTCAACTCGGACTGATCGATCAACGACTCGGGTCGGGATGAATGCAATACTAACACCATGCAAATGCAAAGACTCAATTAGATTTGTAATTAACCCTATGAACTCATTTATTCATCCCTCGTTCCACCTAGATCGATGTAGGTACTATTATTAATCTTAATATTAAGTTAATGAGGAGCTCATTCTTTCATCCCTAGTTCATCCTAAATCAATTGCAATGAAATCCGTTGCAACAAACAACTGAGCTGTTGGAGAATTTCAAATAGATAACAATATCTGTTACAACAAATGACATTTCTTATTTAATTGTCAAATAGACATTTGCATCTGTTATGACGGATGACTGAGGTGTTGGAAATTTTCAAGCAGATATTGATATCTGTTGTAACAGATGACGTTTTTGATTTAGTTATCAAATGACATTTCCATCTGTTATCACAGATGACTGAGTTGTTGGGATTTCTTAAATAGATATATAAATCTGTTCCAACAGACGACATATTTGTTTGAAAATATTTTTGTTTTCTTTTAATTTTAAAGCAAGCTACTGTCCGAGTAGATAAAGTAGTAGTACTACCAAAGGCGGTAAAAAATGTTTCTTGGATAACTCAAAAATCTCATTGAGTAGTCTTCTCCTGTCTTTTCAATGTCACCCGTTTTCTTCCCCATGCCCCTCAAATTATTAGTGAATATTAATTAATGAATATTGAAACCCCTAATACTTCTTCCTTTTCATATTAACTTGGCACTCCATCAAGAAAATATTAATTAGGGGTTTATTTTACTACCAAATTAGTCTTATTAATTATGCTTTGTAAATATAAATTTGAATAAATTCACTTTGTTTAGTCATTTAATATTAAGGGTAGTACATCTAGAAATTAGAATTATATCATCTCTCCCTTCCTTTCCTTCAGCCCTAAATCTCTCATTTTATTCTTTCTATCCTCTTTAGGGTTATCATAGCCTTTTTTTTCTCTCCTATTTCTAAAAAATTTTTGTTCGGATCCTAGACCGATCGATATCCATATCTTATATTCCTTAACTGAAATTGTTGTTTTGACCCCCTTTTGACATTGTATGATATGATTCACTATTGCTCTTTCATTCTCGTCTTCTTCTTGCAACTTTATTTACATCTTTTTGTTTATTTAATTACCATTTTCTCATATCATATTTATTTAAAAAATTTGAAGGACCTTTTAATTGTTGAATAAATATACCAAGAATTTTTATTATAAGATGCAAAAAAAATTCATCTGTTGGGAGAAGTTTAAAAGCCATGTTGGCAGTATCATTTTTTTATGTATTTTATTTGTTTCTTTATTGTTGATGCTATTATTGATGTTGTTGGTGGGGCTGGCATTATTGGAACTTGTGGTGTAGTGTTGTTGGTGGGTTTGTCATTGTTGGAACTTGTGGTGTGGTGTGGTTTAGACGGTGGGTGCTTCTTAGCTTAAAAATAGTGGAGTCCGAACAATCAACACAAGGAG
>NW_025861612.1:193903-200376 GCF_002878395.1 Capsicum annuum
TGGTGCTTCTTAGCTTAAAAATAGTGGAGTCCGAACAATCAACACAAGGAGTAAGGGAGAAAAAAATAAAAAGTTTAAAGTGAATAAGAAGAGAAGAGTTGGTTACCAAAATTTAAAAAATATGTGCTGAGTGGGAATTGAACTCAAGACCAAAAGAAATAAATAGCCTTAAGCACCAATAAACAACAACTAGGCTAACCAAACAACTTTTACTATGGGTGCTCACTGATTAGATTATATACGTTTTTTTCTTTATTTCCACATACATATATAAAGTTCGATACGAGTTCAGTCTGTGCTCGCACACCCGGAGGACTCCATGTGGGTCCGTCCCTTGTTGTTGATGGTGTTGGAATATAGGATATATGCTTCTTTGTAGTTGATGATGTTGTTGGAATAAATGTTGTTGTTTTCTTTGTTGTTGATGTTTTTTATTTTTTGTTTATAGTTTATGCTGTTGTTGATGTTGCAACACACGGAGCAACTGATGGAACAAATCAAACCACCAGCAAGGCTGCTATGTATTCCAACAGACTCCATATCTGTTGCATCAGACTCCATATCTAACGCAACAAACTCCACATCTGACGCAAAATATCCGGGATTTATGTGTTGTGTGTGGTGTTACTTAAATAAAACTGGTGACTTTATTAATATGTAAATTAAAAAACATGGATCTAAATACAACATTTTATTTTTTTGTTGTATTTCCAAAAGAAACAGATTGGTAATCTGTTGCAAAATATATTCCACCTGTCAGATAACTTACAACATATGCACAACCTGTTGCAACAGATATTTATATCAGTTTTCTTTTCCATCAGCTATGGCATCTGTTGCAACTTGCTAATCATCTGTTTATTCAATTTCATCGAAAGCAATAGATTTTTCTAAACACTTCTTGGCCAAACTCAATTTTTGCTCTTGGACTGCTTCTCTTTTTTTATTTGCATCCTTCAAGTTGGCCTCCAAATTCAATTTGCGCCCTTAATCCAATAGCAAAAATTTAGTTTGGTTGAAGGATGCAAAGAAAAAAAGAGAAGCAATCCAAGGGCCAAATTGAATTTGGCCAAGAAGTGTTTAGAAAAATTGATTGCTCTCGATGAAATTGAATAAACAGATGACTAGCAAGTTGCAACAGATGCCACAGCTAAAGGAAAAGCAAAATGATATATCCATCTGTTGCAACAGATTGTCCATATATTGTAAGTTATCTGACATGTGGAATATATTTTGCAACAGATTACCAATCTTTATCTTTCAAAAATATAACAAAAAGATAAAATGTTGTATTTAGATCCATTTTTTTTCTAATTTACTTATTAATAAAGTCACCATTATTATTTAAGTAACACACACAACACATAAATTCTGGATAGTTTCAGCAATATTGCATTAAATTCCAGATAGTTTGCTAATTACATTTTATCCCACAATTTCGAATTGTGATACATATGTTAAGCAGTGATACATATAGCATATGTATCACTAGTAAATATGAATCCGGGATTTTATGTAATTTTTTAAAACATTAAGGGATATTGTGTAATATGGTGTCTTAAATATGGGATTTGCGTAATTTTTCCTTTTAAGGGATATGAACAATCGTGACTTTTTGTTTGACTAAGTCCAGTCCCTTTCAATTCTCAATTATTTTATAAATAGGTCCATCCGGCCTCCTCACTCACTCTCGTTCATTCTACTATACTTACTAGGGGTGTTCATGGTTTGGTTAAAAATCAAACCGAACGGCGAACCAAACCAAACCGATTAAAAAAACTGACATTTGGTTAGGTTTGGTTTGGTTTGGTTTTAAATTTTTGTATATATATGTATACACACACATTCATATGCATATATAAATTATTTATATATTATTCATAAATAAAATATAAATATTTTTTATATTATAAATCTTAATCATGAATTTAACTTTAGTCATAGCACTTTTAGTCATATGTCTCCATCTAGTTGATGGTACGTTATGAGATTCTATATGATTTTCGCACTTTGAATGACAAATGATACTAATTGTAAAATTATCTTGTCGTCTATGGGATTTTATAGGTGAGTTTTATTAGACTATAGATAATCACTAGTTTTGAACTTTCTTTTTGGTTCCTACTAAGCAAAAAAATTATGTGTTTACCTATTGGGGGTTTATCATATCATTCTCTTATATGTAGTTTCTAATTACTTTTGTAGAAGCGTTCATATGGTGTTGTTCATGGCTTTGCCTAAGTATAACGCTAAATTGACATCTTAGTTTCAAGGATGAGGAACAACACTCGGTTGACATCTCATATGTTGGATTGAATTTTTTTAAGAAAAATTTCAACTTTTATTATTAACTAAAGTTATAAACCAAAAAATCGAACCAAACTAAACCGACAAGAACCAAATCGACGGTTATTTTTTTGTGTTGGTTTGGTTTGGTTTTAGAAATTTAAAAACCGACTAAGTTGGTTTGGTTATGGTTTTGACCAATAACCGACCCAAACCGATCCGTGAACACCCCTAATACTTACAATACTAATATGTCAGATCCAGATTCGTACAAGAAGGTTCATATCAAGTCCTTGCAGGAATTTCAAAGGCAGTTTGATGAACTCCAGAGGGATTTGGCCGACTTCCGAGCAAGGCTGCGGAGGACCCTGCTGCTGCCGGATGAAAATTGTCAGGTTGACAATAATAATAATAATAATAATAATAATAATAATAATAATAATAATAATAATAATAATAATAATTAGGTTATGTTTTTTCTTTCTTTTAGCGTATGTATTTGCCTTTTTTATATCCGATCTACCTATAGGGGATTCAAAAAAATCCATGTATATGTTTGGTTTGGTTTGGTCGATTTTGAATTTTTAATTCTTATTTAATATTTAATTATCATTCTATTTATTCCCTATTCAAAACATGTCGGCGGTTGGAGTTAGGGATGCGGTCATGATGAGAAATTCTCCTAAAAATGGTTCGTTAATAAATAATAAGGAACTAAGTGATATTATAATCGTAAAAGAAAGATTATTTAATTTTAAAAAAGTCACAACTTTGGATTAATTTAATTAAGATATATATATGATGATATGATTTTTATGAAAAAAGTTAATGAATAGTCGTAACAAACGACTATTCATTAACTTTTTTGCTTCTGATGCATCAAATTCCTCATTTGTTGCGACTTATGAATCAGTTAGAAGAAATCAAAAAAACTCCTTAAATAGATGGTCGATTTATAGCAACAGATGGTATATCTGTTGAAACAGATGGGTTATCTGATGCAACAGATATACAATCTGTTGTCATAACTCAATTAATAAAAATGGTTATTAAAGAAACGAAAAGATTAAGTCACCACCAGCTTGATTTAATTAAGTCATTTCTTTTCATGGAAAAGAATAAGGAAATAAATGATAAATACAATTGAAATCGTAAAAAACTCACCAGAAATATTCTTGTTTTTAAATCTTTTTTATTAACTTATATAATTAAAAAGTCAGAAAATTTGGATGTCATGAAGATAAATTTTTTTTAAAAGATATATATATTATATGTAGCAACAGATATATTATCTGATGCAACAGTTGAACTATTTGTTGTAACGGATGATATATCTATTGTAATAGATGATTTATCTGATGCAATAGATATATAATCTGTTGTGCAACTCAGTGTAAAAAATAAACGATTGCTGGAAAGAACTAATTATTTTAATAATTATAAAGCTAAGCTTCAAGCTGAAAAGTCATGACCTATCATAATATTGATTAATTTAATTAAGTCATAACTTTTTACAGTAATCAAGAATGTCATTAATAAATGGAGGTGAACATTTGTGCCTTTAAATCTGCTTTATTAATTTATATAATTAAAAAGTCAAAAAAATTGGATGTCATGAAGATAATATATTTTTTAAAATATATATATTTATATATATTATATGTTGCTGCAGATATATTATCTGATGCAACATGTTATCTATTTATTGTAAATCATGATATATCTGTTGTAACAGATGATTTATCTGATGCAACAGATATATTATCTATTGTCCAAGTCAGTGTAAAAAAAAAGGTTCCTGAAAAGAACTAATTATTAATAATAATAAAGCTGAAAAGTCATGACCTATCATAATATTGATTAATTTAATTAATTCATAACTTTTTACAGTAATCAAGAATATCATTAATAAATAGAGGTGAACAGTTGTGCCTTTAAATCTATTTTATTAATTTATATAATTAAAAATTTTAAAAATTTGGATGTTATGAAGATAGTATATTTTTAAAAAATATATATATATATATATATTATATGTTAGAACAGATATATTATCTGATGCAACAGGTTATCTATTTGTTGCAAATCATGATATATCTGTTGTAACAGATGATTTATCTGATACAACAAATATATTATCTGTTGTCCAAAACAATGTAAAAAAAATGGTTCCTGGAAAGAACCAATTATTAAGAATAATAATAAAGCTGAAAAGTCATGACTTATCATCATATTGATTAATTTAATTAAGTCATAACTTTTTACAGTAATCAAGAATCTCATTAATAAATGGAGGTGAACAGTTGCAATTTTTTGCCTAACTCATTCAAGTTCAATCATCTATAAATAGATCCCTCCTTACTCAATCATTCGTTCTACTACACACTATTTATTCCTCGCTCTTGTTACTCCTTCAACTACTTTCTCTTCAAGGACTTGATAGCTTTTTCCTGTCTTTGATAAGTTTTTTCTTGATTTTTGTGTAAATATACGTTGTATTACATTACATTACATTCGAATACTTTCTTTTCTTTACTTTTCTGTTTACGTGTGTGTTTTGTCAACTTATGCATTTTTTAGATATGGCTGATCCTGTGTGGGATGTCGCTATTTTACGAGACGCCATGAGGGAACTGCAGAAGGAGGTTCATGACCTGCATTGGGAGTTGGCCGCCGTCAGAGTAAGGGTGCTGCAGAGGGCACTGCTGCTGCCCTCTGAAGATTGGCCAGCTGGCCATACAAATAATAATGATGTTAATAATGATGATGATAATAATAATAATTAAGCTTTTTTTATGTTATCTATGTATTTTTGTTTGTTTGTTTTATAAAAAATTATGTTTGATGCACTTGACTTTTTATTTCTTATTTAATTTTTGTGTTGTCTATTTCTATTTCTTAACGAATGACATATCTACAATTAAGGAATAATTTGATTCCAGTACCAATAGCAAGAACATATGAGTTATCTGTTAGGTTTTGTGTGTGACAGGAGCTGTATTTTGTTGTTTGAAACATATTAGTAATCTGATGAAACAAATTATTTATCTGTTGAAACAGATTACTAATATGGTGCAACAGAATACCCATCTATTCGATTCATAATCATATTACAGGCACCTAGAACCCTTAAACATGAATCCAACATGAGTCTAATGTTACAACAGAATATTTATCTGGTGCCGCAGATAATGGATCTGTTTAAACAGATTGCTCTTGTACTGCATTCATGTTCGCGTGCAAACTATTGTTGAAAAAACAACACACTAGCAGTTACCCAGATTCAACTAAAAAGCATAATCTGACTTACCAAAGTCTCCTCTCAAGTAAATTCCAAAGTTAAAAGTGATTTAAGAAACAAAATTTGACATAAGAATTTGGTCAAAGAGCATCAGTTGGGGTAACAACAACAACAACAATGGTCAACAAGAAGAATATGAAGTTGATAATGAAGTATAAGATGATGATAATGAATCAGAAGATGATGAATAAAGCAGCAGCAACAATGAACAACAAATATAGCTAAGAGAGAGAAAATAACAACGGATGAGGAGAGAGAAAAAGACGTATTTTTTCCCTTCGTTCCCTGTTATATATTAACTAACATTTGAATCAAAGTGTAAATTTAAAAACTTGTGGGTTATTTTAAAAATTTTCAAACTTTCTTAAACCATAATGAAGTAATTGTCACATCTACTCAATTATTAAGACTTGTGTCACCTACACCTCATTTTAAAACTCTTTTGTCACCTGTGGCCCAAACCCTCAAGTTTCTTGAGGTTTCTGTGTTCTTGTTTATGTTATTTTTTCTGCCTCAAGTGCACGCACCAAAGCAAATAATGGAATATTTCTCACTAAACCTCAAAGTAATAGAAGTAAATGTCTATACACAATAGCTTTTACACATTTTACTATGTTGGAAACTCCAGAAGACGAAAAGAATAGCTAGGATAACAATAAGTAATGAAAAAACACTTGCAGAATCTCAAGCAACAACTGAAAGTTGCATCACAACCACACCAATGCCAATAAACTCTTTTTCTACAGTTGTAGCAGAAATTGGTAGTTTGGCACCACACCTACATCCATATGAAAAGAGAATCAAATTTGAAGTGTAAAATGTGAAAGTTGAACCCTTGTCTCCACTTCTTATGACTTAACATCAGGAAAAAAAAATCATTTTCTAA
>NW_025861613.1:0-1368 GCF_002878395.1 Capsicum annuum
ACACACTTTTTTATCACTATATTTGAATAATTAATGTGCATTTTTACTTTATTTATTATTTAACTCTGACAAAGTATATTACGTTGATATAACCACTGCCCCACTTTTTACTAAAAAAGGGATCACATGAGTTTGCTTGTTTAATTAATTCACGATTCAACGATTTTTAGTCAATTCACGACTTTGTATCGATGAGTCTGTTTTTTTTGTAGCAATTCACGGCCGTTCAACATCGATCACTTTATTTTTTCAATCAATTCACGACTGCTACGCTGCTGCTGATGCAACACCTAATTTATAAAGAATCGTGTTTTGAGTGAAGCAAATTAAAACACGTAATACATGTAACGTTAAAATAACATTTATTAAGAAAATTGGTAACAGTTTTGAGTAAATATTTTATAGTATCATATTTATATATATAAAGTCCTATATGTTGTGCTTTCTGTTTTACCAAATCGATAACAAAATGACATGTCGTTTAAACACTGTTTTATCACCATATTTGATTAATTAATGTGTATTTTTACCTTATTTGTTATTTAATTATGACAAGGTATATTTATTTTGATATGACCACTGACTGGGATACATTTTTTTACTAAAAAAGGGATCGATTAAGTTTGCGTTTTTAATTAATTCACGACTCTGTACCGGTGAGTTTGTTCTTTTTCATCAATTCACGGCCGCCCAACGTCAATCAGTCTACTTTTTAATCAATTCACGACTGATACGCCGTTGCTGATGTAACATTAGCTTATAAAGAGTTGTGTTTTGAGCGAAGCAAACTCAAATACGCAATGCATGTAACGTTAAAATAACATTTATTAAGAAATCAGTATCAATTTTGAGTATATTTTAAAGTATCAGAGTATATTTTAAAGTATCATATTTACATATATAAAATCCTATATGCTATGCTTTCTGTTTAACAAATCAATGACAAAATGACATGTCGTTTACACACTTTTTTTATCACCATATTTGAATAATTAATGTACATTTTTACCTTATTTATTATTTAACTATGACAAAGGTATTACTTTATTTAACCACTGACCCCACTTTTCACTAAAAAAGAATCATCTGAGTTTGCTTGTTTAATCAATTCACGACTCAACGTCTTT
Source organism: Capsicum annuum (assembly GCF_002878395.1). Taxonomy (NCBI): domain Eukaryota; kingdom Viridiplantae; phylum Streptophyta; class Magnoliopsida; order Solanales; family Solanaceae; genus Capsicum; species Capsicum annuum. The sequence continues at coordinate 1,128 of NW_025861613.1, forward strand.
TTAATCAATTCACGACTCTGTATCGGTGATTATGTTTTTTTGCAGCAATTAACGGCCGTTCAACGTCAATCACTTTGATTTTTTCATTCAATTCATGATCGTTACGTTGCTACTGATGCAACATCTAACTTATAAAGAGTCGTGTTTTGAGTGAAGCAAACTAAAACACGTAAGGCATGTAACGTTAAAATAATATTTATTAAGAAAATCGGTAACAATTTTAAGTAAATATTTTAAAGTA
>NW_025861614.1:0-1124 GCF_002878395.1 Capsicum annuum
GGCCAACATCTTCTAAGACAAGGGGGCAACTTCTTGTATTGAACACCTTATTCTTCAATAACATCCAACTTTCTTCTGGAGTAAACAATCAAAGAAAATGAGGATCACTAACAAGCTGAGCATGATAGGCAACATCACCAAGCCGAGTTGTCACGATAATTCGACTTCTATTCTTGGCATCACAGAAGCAACGCTTTAGATCATCCCATGTAATTTTTTCCCAGACGTCATCAACAAGGATAATGTACCTCTAAACAAATAGAAGTTTGCACAACTTATCTGCTAATTCATTCTCCGGTAGGTTATCACTTATAATCGCATCCTTCTCAACACGATGGAGAATGGTTAGTAGCAAGTCCTTTCGTGTATATACTTGAGAAAAACAACATTATGCACGGACATCAAAATGAGAGATGACTAATTGATCAAAAAATAGTTTGTTATCTAGAGTTGTCTTACCCAATATCGGCATGCCCACGATTGAGATGACATCCAAGCCTGATAATCCTCCGATTAGCTGCCTCCTTAACTTGTTCACCACTTCATCGAAACCCACCATTTCTTCACTCATGCTTGTAATCCCATCAAATTGTGAAGTATGAGGAGTGGCGACATCAGTGGTATTGTTCAATACCAAGTCAGAGACTTTGTTTTCATAAATCTCAGCTACCTCCCTCATAATTAGTATAATCTCCTCTATGATGTGTCTGATACAGAGAACAAGGCACCACTTTGGGATGTCTTTATTTATGAAACCAACAACCAAGTGAGTTACCTCATATGCTTTATAAATCACCTGCATCATAAAAGATCTATCTCCATTATGTTTCTCCTGAAAGTGCTCCAGCTGCTGCTGAATTTTCCAATGTCGGCTCCTTATAGAAGAAAGTACGTCTGAATAGCATCTTAGGAACTATTTCAGGTGGTCTAAACTGACATCAACAGAACCCAGTCCATCAATCCTAGGTAAATTGGAGTGAAATGATTTTTGAGTGATGAGTTAGATCGTTACTTGTATACTCTGAATATTTTCCGAGAGATCAAGAATTAACACTTGGTTTAACTCACCAACTACCATATCTTCCTTCTCCTCCACTCTATCATACACCGAGAATACTAGAATC
>NW_025861615.1:0-1366 GCF_002878395.1 Capsicum annuum
TCCACTCCATTCCATTCCATTCCACTCCAGTCCATTCCGCTCCATTTCAGTAAATTCCAGTCCATTCTATTCCACTCCACTTCATTCCACTCCAATCCAGTCCACTCCATACCATTCCACTTCTTTCCATTCGATTCCACTCCACTCCGTTCCAAGTCATTGCACTCCATTCTATTCCAGTCCACTCCATTCCACTTCAGTCCACTCCACTCCATTCCACTCCACTCAACTCCATTCCTCTCCATTCCACTCCACTTCACTCCGATCCCGTCCAGTCCACTCCATACCATTCCACTCGTTTCTTTCAACAGGATCTCCCTCTGTCACACAGGCTGTAACTCCATTCAATTCTATTCCATTTCATTCCACTCCATTCCACGCCACTCCACTCCACTCTATTCTACTCCATTCATTTCCATTTCATTCCACTCCAGTTTAATCAACTGCATTCAAGTTAATTCAACTCCACTCTATTCCATTCCATTCCACTCCATTTCATTCCATTCCACTCAAATTCTCTCCAGTCCACTGCACTCCTCTCCATTACCCTCAACTTCTTTCCATTCCATTCCACTCTGTTGCATTCCATTCCTTTCCATTCCACACCATTCCTTTCCATTCCACTCCAGTCCATTCCACTCCACTCCTGTTTTTTCCACTCCACTCCACTCCATTCCATTCCACTCCTCTCCACTTCATTGCATTCCACTCTACCCCACTCCATTCAACTCCACTCCACTTCATTCCACCCTAATCCACTCCACTCCTTTCCACTCAATTCCACTCCACGCCATCCCATTCCACTCCTTTCTTTCAACAGGATCTCCCTCTGTCACACAGGCTGTAGTGCAGTGGAACAATCTCAGCACCCATTCCGTTCCGTTCCGTTTTGTTCCATTCCGTTGTGTTCCATTTCGTCCATTGCATTGAACTCCTCTCCATTCCAGTACATTCCATTACATCTGATTCCATTTCACTTCATTCCACTCCTCTCCACTTCACTGCATTCCATTGCACTCCTTTCCTTTCCACTTCAATCCACTCCACTCCACTCAACTCCACTTCATTCCATTCCATTCCATTCCACTGCACTCCACTCCAGTAAATTCCACTCCACTCGACTGCTCCATTCCATTCCACTCCAGTCCATTCCACTCCACTCAAGTCCATTCCACTGCAATCCATTCCATTCCACTCCGCTCCTCTCTATTCCATTCTACTACACTCCACTCCATTCCACGCAACTCCACTCCATTCCACTCCACTCAACTCCACTCAACTACATTCCACTCCACTGCAAACAACTCCATCCCATTCCATTAATTTCTTTTGAGAGGATCTCCCTCTCTTACAAAGGCTGTAGCAC
>NW_025861616.1:0-3664 GCF_002878395.1 Capsicum annuum
TTTTGCCCCCGCCGAGGTCCAGGAGCACTCTCTAGACCCCTCACCCCTGCTAAGTATTAGAGAATTGTAGAAATATAGAAGACTCACCTGCATTAACTTAATTGCAAGACTGGATTTAGCTTCATCAATGCTTCCAAATAAAGATCCTAAAAGAACGTAATAGATGAGAAGAAATACAATGGTTCTAGTGCCAAAACATCAGTAATGTAAAATATTTCCGGTTAAGTAACTTCTTGTAATCCATCTTTCTTCTTAAAGCACGTGAGGTATTGAAAACTATGAGGAAGAGTCGAGAAAACATCACTTCTTTTGCTAAATTCTTCAAGTACATCTGAGAAGTATTCCCAGCAGAATAATGCTGCATAGAAGGAAAACTCATGAGTTAAACATTCAGTCCTTTGGTGCACTAATAGCTCAAAGAGTTCAGACACATACTTACTGTTTAGCTTTCCTCATTAATAGAACTTTTGATATACTGATAAAGAAATGAACAGCATAACTTACAGTCTGGAAATATGCAATCTTAATGAACTTCTATAGCAAATACTTGTCAGCTATAATACACTAAGCAAAAACATTTCTTATCAATAAACCTGTGAGTACGTTTCATAATGTAAGGCTAAGAAGCTACAAGTTATTAGATAAAGTAGGTTGTACGCAGCAGCATTAACGTAACTCAAAACTCATAAACCAACTCTCAAGCAACCAACTTAGTTCTTTTACTTTTCTGAAGAGAAAAGAACTTCTAAAAGAGTGGTGAGATCAACATAGAAAGTCAAAGGAGATCTTGTTCGTTAGTATATTTCGGGGTAAAGAGAACATGTATATTAGGGGTAAAGAGAACATTCTTTCTGGTGTACATAGTTGGAATAATGTTTCGTATATTCAATATCATACTTTTGTCCAGCTGACATCGTTTCAATGTGAAGAACAATGAAATAAATTTCAATTATCAAAAAAGATGAAGAATTTCTATTAATTTTGTTAGTTGTTTTACATAAAGAAAAGGCGCAACATATCTAACAAGTACTTACAATGTGTATATCATTCATACAATTCATGATGATTATGAGAGTATATTTGATTTTCACTGTTCATATTCCATAGAGTTCATCAATTACAAACAATTCACTTTGTAACAGTTCACTGAAATTACTGTAATAGGTTCAAAATTAATCCCCTGCGTGGGAATTCTTTATCGATGAAAGAGTTCTATTCATTTTGTGTATCAGCAAGTCCCTCATACAGGGCCACTGAAAACTAATACGGTAAATATCATCTAAGCTATCAGGCAAGTAATATGTTGATGAAACCAAACCGGATACTGATCAGCCCATCTCCACAACTGGGAGAGTAAGAGAAAAAGAAGACAGTTAATTATCATCTAAGCTATGGGTAAAGGGAAAAACAGGAGCAGTTTGAATTCTTGAAAACATGATCTGCTGAGTAAAATGGCTTAAAAGGAATTAGGAGCCATGCTCTTTGGCTTCTCAAGGCGCGAACATAAAACTTTTTATCGTTAACTAGTATTAGGACCCGTGCATACCCAGAACATATTAAAGTTATCATTCTTTTCAATATAGCGTACTCACTAACAAAATATATACTAGACCAAATGAAATGAATATTAAACAATTGTCAAATATCAATGAGACTTATTTAACAATGAACTACAGAATAAAGGAATCCCAAAAGCAAAAATTAACAGAGGAAGTCCAAAGCATGCCAAAAATTCAATAAGAAAGGTTGATGGACCAGAACAACAAAGACAGAATACCATTTCCCTCTCATATAGTAAAATATATAAAATTAATATATGAATTGAACGACAAAAACAGAATCCTTATTGTGAATATATTTCAGTAAAAAATTACAAAAATCAAGATAAAATCAACGACATTTTATAGTTACACCTAAATTTAACCGTGAAAATGACAAAACTAATGCATTTCAGTAAAAATTACTAAATCAATACAAAAACAACAATGTTTTTGTGGTTATACCTGAATAGAACCGTCAATTGACAATAAATATAACAAAAAATGTTAGAGAACAAATACAAACTTGAGAAATTGCAATATACTAAATCAATACAAAATCGACGATAGTTTTGTAATTTAACATTGAAATGCTAAAATATAAAATACAATAATGTTAGAGAACTAATACGAACTCGAGATGATCACTGTAATTTCAGTAAAACAATTACAAAATAAACACAAAATCAATAATATTTGTGTAATTTAACTGTGAAAATGTGAGAGAACTAATAACTCGAGAGGATCGCTGTAATTTCAGAAAAACAATTACAAAATAAACATAAAATCAATAATATTTATATAATTTAACTGTAAAAATGTGAGAGGACTAACACGAACTCGAGTTAATCACTGCAATTTCAGTAAACCCTTTTCAAAATCAACAATTCACTTACATGTGGATTTGTAGCCGTTACAAATCAGGAAATTACATGGGAAGGGCTTTATAGTGGTGGGTTTTTAAATAGTAGCCGAATAACTACATTTTTATCCTCTTTTTTTTTTTTACTTTTCATTTCTACGCCAAATTTTACTTTTTTTACTTTTAAATTTTTTAATTGATTTATCTCAATCTTTATTTTTTTTTTCCTCAAATATTATCTATTTCTTTATTTTTTTTTAATCTCAATCTTTACTTTTTTTTTTTTTTTTTTCTCCTCCTTTTTTTTCTTCTCTTTTTTTTTTCTCAACTTTTATTAGCTTAATTCAAAACTGAATAATTCATTAGAGATTTATTTTTTTTTTGACATCGAAGTAAATTCAAGGGCATACCTTGTTGTTTAAAAATCTTTTAGGATAAGTCTTGCCTCTAAACCAAAAGTTACAAAACATTTTATAAATTAAGATACAATGTGATAGTGTCAAGTCTTGCTCGTGGAGCATAAATTCTTGAGTTAAGTCTTAACTCTAAGATAAGAGTCATAGAACATCTTATAAATCAAAATATGGTATAGCAGTGTTAACGCTTGCTCATTGGGCATATTATTTTTTGGTGAGGTTCTTGGGCTAATTCTTGTCTTAGAGGCAAGACCAATAAAGCATTTCATAAATCGAGATATAATGTGGTAATGTCAACTCTTATCTGTGGGACGTAACTTGTGAGCTAATTCGTACCTTTAAGACAAGAGTTATGAAATGTCTCATAAATTAAGATGCAATGTGTTAATGTCAACTCTTATTGTCACGATTTAAACTAACGAATCGTGTGGACACCTACGCTATCTTAAATAGCTGGAGAACCCTTGTTGCTCAATTTAAAATATGCGAAAGACTTCCGTTTTAAGAAAATACTGAATTAAATATAATAAAGAAAATTAAATATCAATAAATAAACTTTTTAAAAACTTTTTACAAATGTCCTTCACCACCGCAAGAATTGATTAGACATATACAAGAGTTGCCTAGTTCATGAATCTATCATGAATAATTTAGTAACGACAAAATGAATCGTTACACTTACCTATGAAGCGAAACTTGTTGTTTGATAGTTCTTGAATTAAGTCGTCCCTTTAAAACAAAAGTTATAAAACACCTTAAAAATAAGACACAATATGGTAATTTTAATTTTTACGATGAGACATAACTTATTATTTAAAAGTAATTGGGCTAAAATATCTCATAAATCT
>NW_025861617.1:0-1068 GCF_002878395.1 Capsicum annuum
TTTGAGTAATAACATGATGAATAGTTCTTTTGTTAGAGTGTCCACATTTTTTTTTTTTTTTTGTTTCTGTCTGGTGTCCGATATTCAGCATCCAATATTTATATTAAGACTCGACTAATTTAGGTTGGTGTTGTGTTACTCGCAAACGGGATTTTTTTCATACTAAGAATTCAAACCTGAAACTTCTGATTAAAATGGACAAATCCTATCCATGAGAGAATGTCCAAATCAAATTTGTTGGGTTTCTGTCTGGTGTTCGATACTCAGTATTCGATATTCATATTAAGACTCGACTGATTCAGATTCGCGTCGTGTAACTCCCTAATGGGACTTTTTTTCATACTGAGAACTCAAACCTAAAACTTCTGGGTAAGAGTGGGAAAGTAGTTAGGTAATTCTAACCTTGTGAATTAGTTTTTGAAGTTGAATTAAATCTTTAGTGTACTTCTTTAATGTCATGTAGCAATTCAAATCTTTTGTATTTTCTATTATCAAAATTGTAAAAGTTCATGATTTTTGAATATTAAGTTAGGCTTAACAAATGTTATATATAGTATTGGAGTGGGTGGGTATGTGAAATGGAGGCTCGCAGTTGGGTACTGTGCGATAAGAATGTGTTGCAAAGGTTTAAAAGTAATTTTTACAAAGTGATGGTTAGATTGATACTATTGTATGGAACAGAGAGTTGATCAGTTAAGAACGTTCACATTTAGAAGATGATTGTACGAGAGATGAGAATGCTCATATGGTATGTGAGAGACCTAATTAGGAACGAAGTTATATGGGGCAAGGTGGATCGGTGGCCCCAATAACGGACAAGATGAGGAAAGCAATGGCTGAGATGGTTTGACGTGTAAAGAGGAGGTTTGTGGATGTGCCAGTAAGGAGATGTGCGATGTTGACTATAACATGAGTTAGGAGAGGTAGAAATAGAACCGAAGATGAACCAACAGAAGTTGATTAGACAAGACCTGACACAGTTTCAGCTCATTAATCAGGACATGACCCATGATTTCTATACAACATGTTATGATGATCACCTGATTTAGGTCAGAAATCCTAACGATC
>NW_025861618.1:0-1013 GCF_002878395.1 Capsicum annuum
AGACTTAAGGAGCTCCAGGCCCAACTTTCTATTTAAAAAAGGTAGTGGGGCACACTATAGGGTCCTGATAACCTAATCTATGTCAACACCTATCTTATTCTATTCTAAGGCTTTCCAATCCCATCCCAGGGTACTATAAGCACTAATTCAAGTCCTAGAGAATTGTAATACACTATAATAAAGGGTAATGAGACCATGTTCTGCTACAAAGGGACCCTAAACGGTTAAATACTACGTAAAATACTAAAATAGTAACTAAGTTAAAACCATCAAATAAAACTAGCACAACAATATGTCAATATGACAATTAAGATCAATTTAAAAGAAAGGTAAGTCTATCCTACCTGATCATCGCCGAACGGTTTTTGAATCCTCTAAAATAGAGCTTTTCCCCCTTTATGAAGTCTACAAGAGCTGCCACAGCAAAAAAATCACTATCTATGCATTAAGATAGGAAAGATGATACACATATTGTGTATAAATTCTCTCGGCCTGAAATCAAACTAAACATCCTACACTGGTGCACAAACAAAATTGCAAAATTGAAACTGCATAATTTCCTATACAACTAAGGATCAATTGCCACATAAATCAAGCTAAATCTTATCCCAAATAAATAATAAAATGAGTCTGAAGATTTTGGAGATATAATGAATTAAAGTAATAAATCAAATAGAAATTGAGGTGATGACTTATGAGTTAATGATGCTAAAACACTTGTACTCACCTTCCCGAGCTAAAAATAGCTTCAAACCATCAATTCCACACAAATTCAGATCTTACAATCGTCTAGAATATTTGATTATACATGGAATAAAAGATGGAAAGCAAGAGAGAAAGTGTTTATGCCCACCATTAATGGCCAATTTAGAGGCTAAATGACTACTAGAGAACCTTGGAGGTCGCTAAAGTGGAGAGGACTAGGCTAGCCAAGATCTACTAAAGTGGTCAAGGGCCTCTAAAGAAGCAATCATGATCCAATTTCTCAGGTCATGATTGCACCTAACTTAACC
>NW_025861619.1:0-2196 GCF_002878395.1 Capsicum annuum
CCCTAAATTTTCTCTCTTGAGAGTAGAGAGGAGAATGAACGATGAGAAACGAACATATAATGAGCAATTGCCATTTAAAGAATGTTTTTAAGTGGTGGGGTAGGGGTATGGGTTTAGGTGAGGAAGAGATCAAAATACCCCTAAAGAAACCAAAAAATTTGTAGAAATTCTTAAGTAGATGAAAAGGTTGATGGCCCATCAGTTTAGTGATGGCTCGTCACCTTAGTCATCAGTTTTAGGTTGGGATTTACCATTTACTATCCTAGGATGATGAATAGATCTGATGGCTCATCACTTAGTTGATTGCTCGTTAGCTTAGTTTATGGCTCGTCGCTTAGTCGTCACCTAAGTGATGACTTGTTAGCTTAGTCGTCACCTAGTTGACAGACAGACACAGCGAAGTAAAATGTGGATAACTTTCTACTCCGATATCGAATTAAAGTTAAATTAGATGCATTGGAAAGAATACTAGAAGTTATTTTGTTTGATATATATTAGGACACCTAACTCATTATATTCTAGAAGTAATGCTCGTTGGAAGTTGACCCACATTGAAACACTCACTAAAACATAATTGGTAGAAAAGTTCTCAATTCGTCTTTGTGTTTGGTGATTTTGGTGGCCTCAATTAATATTCAAAGGTATTTCAATACTATAGAATTAAGAACTATACTTATATTATCATGCAATCATTGGGTTTGGATCTATACGCGTAGGAACAACGGTTTGAATTCTAGACCAAAAATATGGGGTGTTACATTATTTCCCCCTTGAAATCATTCATCCTCGAGTGATGCGTAGGAACTTGATGCTATAGAAGTATGGAAATAAGGATGCTACCTCACATTAGGAATTTTATTTTCCTTAACAAAGCATACATAGGCATTCAAGAAGAGCTTCATGATCTCACCAAGTAAGATAACGAGACTAGTCATTGACATGATCTTGACATGTGTTCTATGGCACATGAACATAACATTGTAAGGAATGAGTTTTCCTGAGAATCCTCGGCCTAATTAATATTGGTGGAATACATGAACTGAGATTTTTGCGAGACATAAGAATAGAATAGAAATATTCACTACCTAAATTGATATGTCTAATAGCCTTTAGATTTGCGATGCTTCTCAACTATGTTTACATCTATGAAAACCACATTTCAACATTTCAATCTTATAATTCCCGCACTAGATCCATACCTAAAAATCTTGAGTCTAACTGTATAGTACTTCTATGTTGAAGCCTAGACCAGAGTAAAAAGGTGCTAGCTTAAGCTATGGGAACCTATACTCTTCATCCCTTTAAGAATATTACTTCACCTTATCACTATAATCAAATAACTTTCAGGTCTTAAATCAAAGAGTGTTAACCACATAGCACAGTGGTTTGTGTATCTATCAATCATAACATTCAAGCATATCTCTACTACACCCATTTTATAGGCCTCCCCACTAAAACCAGTAACTTCAATCACTCTCACAAATACTTTCACCACATATCCCTTTCCTAACTATTTCACGTAACAACAATTCATCTCCCGCTTCCTTCTTCACCTATAACCTTAACTCGAGTTGCCACACATAAAATTTTAACCTAAAAAAACATCCACTCCTCTATCTAAAACATTAGTTCGCTATTACTATCACTATCATTCCAATATAAGGAAGGCCATTGAGGGACTAGAGTACAAGCACCTGGGGTGGGAGTGAGATACCTTGAAATAGGCACGAAATACCTCATAGAAACTAGCTAGATCATACATAGAGGGTTGGATGGGAATAAACATAATGTAGCATGAGTTCTTCAGATTGGAAAAATTGAGAGACATGAGTGCATACATCATGAGCTTAATAAAATAAAGCTGAAATTCATATATTTAAGAGTTGAGAATGACCATAAGTTTGATAAACCTTATCGTTCTGGGAAAGACCCAATATAAAATGAATCGGTACATATAGAAAGCATGGTTTCTTAGAACTAAGCATGATATAAGATATTCATTTATAGATCACGAGTAATCATAACATGAAGCTTGAGTACCTGAGAGCTTGCATTGTTGAGGAACATTATTGCTTCTAGTTTGGAGGTCTGAACATGGATGTAAGTTGAGTAGAGAACTCAAACCTTAGGCATATCCATAACTTGAATACATATGGCACTGATAGATGTCCTTTTAAATTGAAGTGGAGCGAGTTT
>NW_025861620.1:0-5633 GCF_002878395.1 Capsicum annuum
GAAGGGAAAATAGAGATGGTGAAGGATATTCACCGACTTACAAATTTTGGAGTGCGACTCTTATATTCCAAATATGGAGGGGTGCTTGTTCATGAGATAGATAAATCATCCCTTTCTGCAGAAGTTAAAGAAAAGCAAGCGGAAGATCCCATCTTGATGGAAATTAATAATGATAGGGGTCAGTAGAAGGTGATTTTATTTGAAATTAGTGGTGATTTATTCTGAGATATTAGGGGAGATTATGTGTGCCAGATGTAGATGTTTTGTGGAGAAGAATCCTTGACGAATCTCGCACTTTGAGGTATGTTGTTCATCCAGGCTCTACGAAGATTTATCATGATCTAAAAGCTATGTACTGGTGGAATAATATGAAACATGATGTGGCTAACTTTGTTGTCATGTTTTTGAATTGACAACAAGTTAAAGTGGAGCATATGAGTCTCGGAGGTACTTCCCAAGAAATAGCCTTGCCCATATGGAAGTGGGAGATGATCTATATGGATTTCATTATAGGACTTCTGATAACGCTCAAATTACACTCTTGAATGGGTGTAAGCGATTGTTGTCAATAAAAAACCCAACTAGGTTGGGGTTGAATCCCACAAGGAATAGGGTGTGAATGTCAATTTGTTTATGAAATACTTTACTAGTAGTTTATTGTTTCCGAAAGAGGGGGGTTTAAAGTTCACAATGAATCAATCTTCACTTTCTGAATTATAGTGTTGTTATCAATATAAATGGGAAACTAGAGTTACGATCACCAAAGGTTTCAGGTATTGGCAGATACTAGGTAATGCTAAAGACCCTCGGAATGAGTAGAACAACAGAATATCCCTAATTATGATACTATCAGACTTATCTCTCGACCTCACCAGACAATTTATTATCTAATTCTCTCGAACTTAGAAAATTTATCTATATCCAAATGGATGTTATCTCAGGTAGATTAATCCAAGTATGGCATTAATCATTAAACAGAAGGTTGGTATCTTCCGAGTCCCAATTGATAATTCCCATCCTCTAGTCTATTTCTCCGTTAGAAGCAAATAAAACCTAAGGCATAATCTAATGTTTGCAACCACTAGATTTTAGTTAAAACCATAGAATTTTAAGATGTTCTACTACTCCTTGAATCCATGAAACACCTAGCACCATATCAAACCCTAAACCTTCGATCCCATAACCCCATCTAATGGAATTATCCGCTCATGATTTGATGAAAGAAATCACAAGTTGAATTCATGATGATAATAATCAACTTACATATAGATGGAAAACAACAAGCAATTTCTTCAATTTAATCCAAAGTTAGAAATCCAAGAATAGTTAATAAGAAAGAAAACTAAGAATAATTGGCAATGTACCTGTTTCTCTATCCCAAGTTCTTGTTCTGAATAATGAAAACTTCATACTTTAAAAACCCACAAAATTTCTATTTATACTAAAGCCTAATTAAGGTAATAAAATAACAAAATCATAGCTGGGCTTAGATTTAGGTGATGGCATATTAGTGTTGATCGTCAGGCTTCTAACGGCGTCTCAGATATGTTGTCAGAAGTCGTGCCTTCTTAACATGTTCTGCCTTACTCTGATGATCTCCTTCGATGTCTTACTAGAGGAGTAACGACGTGTAGAAAATGTCGTTAGACCTCCAGCTTATTTCACCATGTTCTGTCCCACTTGACGGCATCTTCTAACGGCTTACCACACTTGTGATGACATATTAAGAATGTCATCACCTTCATCTAGAAACTTTTCTTCACTGTTATTCCTGACGCCTTTTTCTGGTAGCTTACCACATCTCTGACGTCTTGCAAGAAATGCCGTCAGACTCATATGAGCTCACCTGTACTAGATTTTACTTATTTTGTTTATCTTTCTATGTTTTCTTCCTATCCTTGCTACAACTATAATATCACAAAAAAATGATCAAAAATAACCAAAAGTTTCTTAAGACTTTACAATTATTTAGAGTTAAAAGCCTCAAATGTGTTAGCATCTGTTCACACATCAACTTTTGAGGTCCCGAAACTAGTATGATTCCATTTGGGTAATTGTGGACCAGCTGACTAAGTTTTCTCATTTTCTGCTAATTAGAACCAACTATTTGGGAGATGATTATTCCAAGCTATACATTGAGGAAATATTCCGTTTGCATAAAGAACCGGTATCCATTATATCTGACCGAGGTGCGTAATTTTATTCACATTTTTAGAGGTCTTTTTAGAGAGGTTTAGGTACCCATGTGAACCTAAGTACTGCATTTCACCCTCAGACGGATGGGCAATCTGAGCGCACCATTCAGACCCTTGTGGAAATATTGAAAGCCTGTGTAATTGATTTCAAGGGTAGTTTGATAGATCACTTGCAACTAACAGAGTTTGCATATAATAATAGCTACCATGCCAGTATTATGATGTACCCTTTTGAAGCATTTTATGGAAGAAGATATAGGTCACCTATAGGGTGGTACAAAGTTGGTTAGATGTGATAGTTTGGGTCTGATCTTATTCACAAGGCGATGGAGGATGTGAAAATCATTAGAGAATGACTTAAGACAGCTCAAAGTTGTCAGAAGTTCTATACCGATGTTAAGAGAAAATATTTAGAGTTTGAGGTTGGTGATTGGGTATTTCTCAAAATTTCTCCCATGAAGGGAGTTATGCATTTTGCGAAGAAAGGTAAGCTGAGTCCTCGCTATATAGGACCATACAAGATTTTGAGAAGGATGGGTAGAGTTTCATATGAGTTAGATTTTCCTATAATTTTGGGTTCTATTTATCTGGTATTTCACATATCCATGCTGAAGAAGTGTATCGAAGACCATTCTCTAGTGTTACCCATAGAAGAAATCAAAGTGTCAGACTTCTTATCCTATGAAGAAGAGCCTGTGGCAATCTTAGAATGCCAAGTTTGAAAATTAAGGAGTAAAGAGATAGCCTCGGTTAAAGTGTAATGGAGAAACCAGAAAATTGAAGAAGCTACTTGGGAATCCAAGGATGACATGCAAACTAGACACCCAAACTTGTTTGATCTGATGAATGATGAAATAGAAGGTACCATCATTGTCTTATTTTTTCCTATACCTTAGTATTCTTGAGATCGTGCTTGATAGTGTTGCCTGTCTTTATTAAGGGACAAATGATCCCAAGGGAGGGATAATGTAACACCCCGTATTTCGAGCTAGAACGATTTAAAATTTGGCATGTTAAAAAATTATGTAGTGTGGAACCTATTTGAGCATAAATTGAAATCATAGAGGTCCCCAAACCCAAGGACGAGTTAAAAGATTTCCTATCGTTCGAGTTTGAGTGAGCGTTGAAACTTGGATCAAATTGAATCAGGCATAAATCTTAGTGTATAATGAATTAGGAGGCCTACTATATGTCAAATGAAATCTCCTCAAATTATCTTTCCAACGCCATTGATTTTGCTTTAATCGGATATTGTAGTAGAAAGTTATGCTTATTTTACTTCAAAGTATCTATCTGCCAAAATGAGATGACGAGGCTGACGACCTATCAGCTGTGTGATGGCCCGTTAGACCTGGCTGTCAGCCTAAGGCAGTGAATGGTGAAAACCAGCCCAAAAGTGATGATCTTGATGATGACTTTTCACCTGAGTGACGGCCCGTCAACCCTGGTCGTCAACTGATGCAATTATGGGTATTTTGGTCTTTCCCTCACTCCAAAAACCTTTCACACGAATTAAATCACCTCCTTAAGTGTTATTAATCAATCACTATCAGTTTTACAACATCAAAAACTTCCTCTTCACTCTCAAAATAAGATCAAACTAGAGTTTTCTCCAAGAACAAGAAATTTAAGAAAATCAAGCCTTAAGTTAAAGATTTCCAAGGATCTAATCGAGATTCGATTTCTTCTCTTTAAACTAATTAATATAGGGTACGTGGGGTTTATCCTAAAACTACATGGGCTTGTTGAAATATTCAAGTATGATTTAAAAATCTATTAAGAATGAATTTAGAAAAGGGTTTTGGAATACATGACTTTATTATGCTTGAATGTTTAATTGTATTGTGATTCGGTCTTAAGGCCTTTCCCCCTAAATTGATTTACATCTATATGTATATGTATGATATTGAAAATTTTATTAAGAGCATTATCATTGAGATCCCTCTTTTTGGTGATTTAAAGTTTATGAAACGGTTGAGAATGATTTAAAATGCATGATTTTTGGCTTGAAAATATTTTACTCAATACCATAGTATTTTGAGCATGATTTAGACATTTATGAGAGGGAGTTTCTTGATATAAATATATTTTGCTTAAAAGATAAAGATTTGCATGAGATTAAGGACTTTGACATAAACACCTTGTATCATTGAAATGTTGAGAAAGAGATTTGCATACATGTGTTCACTTGAGTATCTAAAGAAAGAGTTCTTGAAATGATTTAATGATATGGTGGTCCTAAACATATGTTTTGAAAACAAAGAATAGAATATACTATTAGTGGCTCAGAGATGTGACTTGCAAGTCAATGGTATGATGATACCATATATGTGTGTGTCATGATAGTGTTAAAGATTTCAGAGTATGTTTTCAGAGAATGCATGTTTAAATAATTAAAAATGTGCCTAAAGAGAGTTACATCATTACCTAAAGAATGAATAAGTTCAAGTAACTCTTAACCTGAAACCGTATTTGCCGATACGAGTAGATTATTATTGTATGCTGCCGACGACTGTGTGCATAGTAGAGACAGAGACTCCGACCCTTGTGGCATACTTGGGTTAGGGACTTGGCTGTTGAGTTAATGGAAGATTTCATATAGCCCATGCAATTACTTTATTGTAGGGTATACCACATAGCGCAGAAGTAATACAAAGAGTGTCACAAAATTCAGATGATTTCACAGTCTTTTAAAATTGCCTATGTGTTTTCTTACTATATGACATGTTTATGAACTATTTTAAACTGCTCTCATATATGTTGAATATAAATGATTATTTTGGATTTGCTCTGCATACCAGTGCATCTATATTGACCCCCCTCCCCTACCTCCCAAGTTTTCAGACTCAATCTAGGGGTCCTGACAAGTAGTAGATTTCTCCAGAAAAAAGTACAGAGTTCAGTTTATGAGCCTTTTATGTTTCTAAAGGCTTGTTTATTTTCAAACATTTATTTATGGTTTTGGTCTACTAAGGGCCTTGTCCCAATTTTTAGACATCTTTTCTTCATATGTAGTAGAGGTTTCGCAGACGGAGTCAGATATATTTTAAGTGTTGTTAAACTATAGTATTTGATATTGTGTTGTTTTCAGAGCATGACCATGATCGCGTTTTCAGCATTATTTCCACATTTCTTTTCTATATATGAATAGTGTATGTGATTACAAATTAGATGGGCGTCCAGGCCTTCTTGGTTTGGATTGCTCGTCACGGCCAGGGCCTTATTTCAGGTTGTGACAATACCTTAAGTTTCTTGACTTGTGAAGAAAGCCTGAAGCTTGGGACTTGAATGATGAACTTATGAAAGAAACCCTATTTTTGATATTTCTTGAAGATTTCTTGAACTTGGAAGCTTGAACTCTTGGATTCCTAAGGAATTCTTGAAGTTGAAACTTAAATCCTTATGTTCTTGAGAGAAAAAGCTTGAATTATTGTTCTT
>NW_025861621.1:0-1570 GCF_002878395.1 Capsicum annuum
CATCTTGTGTTTTATGTGTCCATGCTCAAGAAATATGTGGGTGACCCTTCCTAGGTGGTTCCTGTAGAAGATATTGGGGTGAAGGATTCTCTATCTTACGAAGAAGTTCCTATTGAAATTCTTGATAGACAAGTCCAGAGGTTGAGGGTGCAGGAGATAGCTTCGGTAAAGGTGCTATGGAGGAACCAAAGGGCGAAGGAAACTACCTAGGAATTTGAGGAGAACATAAAAGCTAGATATGTCTTCTTATTTCCATCTTTGTACGAGGTTGCTTAAGGTATGAATCCTAAGTTTTCATTAAATCTATTTAATTTCAGGAATTAGGTTCTTCTATATTCTTCACTACATCATTCTAAAAGTATCCTAAGTTCTTATTCGAGGTAGAATGATCCCAAGGGAGGGACAATATAACACCCCCGAAACTTTAAAACCTTTGTGCAACCAATGTTGTATAAGGGCAAGTACATATGTAAGTAAGCAAACTTCGTATCTTTGTATTATTGAAAGATATTTATACATGTATTAAGATCTCAAGTAACTCCAAACTCTTGTCCAAGTCAAACCTCTCTTACCTATTGATTTCTCAGAAGGTTTCTTACTATGGTCAACTTCAAATGAGTATAACTCCTAGATTATATATTGTTTTTGAGCTCAAGACCCATAAACTGATAGATAATTGAAATAGCTTTCCAACACATCTAGTTTTCCTTAATCTGATAACTGAGTAAAAACTATGGTTATTTTACTGAAGCCCTATCAAGCTTTCTTCCTACTTATGACCCTAAATTATGGGTCATAAGTACTACTTAAAGGGGCTGTAAGTATGCTCGTATGTTGGTATTGAGAGATAAAAAAGTCTCTGATATCTACGAACCTACTTATGGTTTGTAGGTACTACTTATGGGGTCCATAAGTGAGGTCGTGAGGACTTGTTTTTTGAGGATTTTTTCTGAGTAAGCTTAGGGGTATTTTGGTTATTTTTCATATGAGGTCCAACCCTTATATTCTTAAAACCCTTTTTGAATACTGAATTACATTTTTTATCCAAAAGAAAAATCAGCAACTCTTCCTTCTCCCTCCAAACATTTTTAGAGGCAATAACACCTAGGGTTCTAGATTCAAGGCTCAGATTCAAATTCTATTCATCAAAAAGGCATGTTGAACACTCCTTTACTTCAAATATTATTATATGGTATTAATTTATTTGGAATTTATCTGTTATTTAAATAGTTGACTAAAACCATGGTTGAGGAGATTGTGGTGAAAAACTTTATATTGATTTATATTCTTATTTTATGTTTTTTTTCTAAGAATTACTAATGGATTTTTAGATGTAACATAATCTATAAAATGGTGAACTTGGTAACATGGTGTAACACCCCGTACTTTTCCTAGCTTAAATTCATCCCTAGAATGTCAAGAGTTTTCTTCAAAGATAAATACCATTTATTTCAAACAGTATTTTTAAGATCTCGACTATTCAGTGTGTGGGAAATTGAATAAACTTTCCATCGATACCAAATTTATCCAAATCAGACACTCAGTGAAGAAGTTAGAGCGTTTTTAGTAA